>NC_136768.1:22387492-22427492 GCF_947034865.1 Barbatula barbatula | reverse complement strand
CACATACAGTCTTTCGATATATAGTTCTGTTTTCCTTTTAAATACAGCCCAAACATCCAACACAATTTTTTCCTTTTTAGCCACAGTTCTTCTCTCCCATATTGCACTTTTCATTAGCATTACACACAGATTGATAAAGCTTTTGTTTTGACACTTCTTTTCCCAACCAAACATCACCACTCTGTTCCATTCCATTATATTTTCATCCCACTCCTCGGTCAAATCTTCGATTAAACATTTACATTTTCTTAAAAAATCCTCCAATTCTTTACAATATAAAAACATATGTAAAATCCCCTCTTCCTTTTCCTGGCACACTTTACACAGAGCGTTTTCTTCAAGTCCTATTTTATTTAAAACAGCCTCAGTAAAAACCACTTTATGTCTTATATAATATTCCAAACATTCCAATTTTGTTTCCACACACCTCCCCTTCATGTTTCTCCATATACATTCTTCTTTTAGATCTTTGAATTTCTGCACCCAATATCCATTTACAGTTGGTTCTTTAAAAACACCATCTCTAAAGAAAACATAAAACATCTTCACCGTACGTGTTTTAAAACCATACAATTTTCCTCCCAACTTCACATACACCTCTTTTTCTTTTCCCTCTTCCATGCTTTCAATTCTCTTTATCCAGTCTTTTGATATTGCCTCTTTGATTATTTCGTATTTGTTTATTATCTCCTGTCTGCTATAATCCTCCTTTGCCTCCTCCATTACATCTACAATATACTGCACTGGTAAAAAACCCTCCTTAAACTCATATAAGACATCTCTTACTTTTGTAATTCCCAGCTCCCACCATTTCTTAAAAAAAATATCCTTTCCTTGATTCAAAATGCGGTTGTTTAAGAATAGAGGCTGATTTAAAATGTTCTCTCTACCTTGTAGGTTAAAAAGTACATTATTTAAAAAATTCCCCCAAGCACTCATCAGTTCTTTATAAAAATCTGGCAACTCATCTGTCATCCATTTCTTTGCTCTCATCCACAGTATATTATCCCCTAGATTAAAGTTCCCACATTTACTTAAAAATATTCCATTGTCTTTTTCCATGCCGTTTTGTTTTCTTGGTCTAAGTACTTTTGTATTATTTTCACTCTTAAACTATTCTTTCTTTGTTCAAAATCCATTAAGCCCAATCCTCCCTTCTCCACTGCTCCAATTAGGGTGTTGTATGCAATCCTTGCTGGCTTCCCTTCCCATAAAAAATCTAAAAAGCATTTTTTCAGCCTTTTTTCTGCCCACAACGGCATAGATGATACATACCATAGTTTTGAAACCATTAAAACATTCAGAATTAATACCTTGCCTTTCAAAGTTAAAGTTCTCAGTTTCCAAAAATTCATCCTCCTTTCGATACCCCCTAATAATTCTTCCCACATTGTTCCTCCTACCTTCTTTTCATCCATTCCCATTAAAACACCTAAAATCTTTATTTCTTTTGTTTCTTTAAAAGCAAAACTACTTGTTAAATCTTTCGCCTTTCCGCATCTCATATACACAGTATTTTCTCCATTTATTTTTGCTCATGATCCCTTACAAAACACCTGTACTATTCTCATTGCTTTTTTAACACTCTCTAAATCCTTTACAATCACTGTAGTGTCATCCGCATATTGAAATATTTTGTTCTCTTCTCCCTCGACATTGATTCCTTTTATTCCCTCTTCTTGTTTTATAGCCAGACCTAGTGGTTCAGAAACTAAAGAATATAAAAGAGCTGAAAGTGGACATCCTTGCCTTATCGATCTCGTGACTTTAAAACACTCTGTTACAAACCCGTTACATTTAATTTTTGTTACCGCACCTTTGTATAAAATCCATTTGACAAAATTCTCTCCGAAACCAAAACTCTTTAAAACATCAAATAAAAAGCTATGTTCTACCCTGTCAAATGCTTTCTCAAAATCTAAACTAATTATATACCCTTTTTTATTCTTTTCGTGTATGTATCTTATTATTTCTTTTATACTTATTGTTGTATCTGCTATATCTCTTCCTTTCACTCCGTACACTTGGTTTGTTTTAATTATACTCGGCATTACTTCCTTCAATCTGTTGGCTAAGATTTTAGATAGAATCTTTAAATCAGTATTAAGCATCGTAATTGGCCTGTAGTTCTTTAACTCTATCTTCTCTCCTTTCCGCTTGTAGATCAACTTCATTAAACCCATTCCCATTCTTTGATTCAGTTCTCCTTTCTTAAAGATATCTACATATACTTCTTTTAAAATGATAGTTATAAACTCCTTTAAAACTATATAAAATTCACTCCCCAAACCATCTATACCCGGACTTTTCTTTTTGTTTAATTCACTTATAGCTCTTTTTATCTCTTCTTCTCTTATCCCCTCATCACACTCTTTTTTATGTAGTTCTCCAACTGTTGTTTTTATTTGTTTCAGTAACTCCAGTCTCTCTTCTTCTTTCACTCCCTCTGTCCTGAACAAATTCTCATAATATGCTTTTATTTCTCTTAGTATTTCCTCGTTTGTTTCCACAACTACACCATTATTCCCTCTTATTTCTTTTATCATTTCTGCTTTCCCTCTTCTTTTTTCTAGATAATAAAAAAGGTTGTACATTTTTCACCCTCCACCGTGTATTTAGCTTTACTTCTTAATCTTGCTCCCTCATATTTTTTCTCTTCCATTTCTCTTAATTTCCCCTCTAATTCCATTATTTTTTGTATATCTTTCCCATTCTCATTTAATTCTTTTGTCAATTTTTCTCTTGTTTCGCTCTCCTTATTTCTCTTACTTTTCTGTATTAACTTGCAGTATTTTATTGTAAACTTTTTAACTAAATATTTAGTATTTTCCCACCATATTCTTTTGTCTTCGATGTACATTCCGTTCTCCTTTTCCGTTTCAATAATTCCTTTAACACTTAAAATATAGCCTTCATTCTTTAAAATCTCTGTATTTAAAACCCATACTCCCGGCCCTCTTTTCGCTGTATTCCAGTCTATTTGCATAAAAATTGGCTTATGGTCGCTTAAGCTTGTTTCTTCATATTTTATTTTTTCTATAAAACCTTCAATATTCCTTGTGCATAAAACAAAATCTATTCTTGTTTTACACATAAAGTTCCCGACTAGCTGCCTCCTTGAGTATTCTTTTTTCCTTTCATTTCTTTCTCTCCATATATCAATCATGTTGTTTTCATCCATTAACCATTTCAATTCTTTCCTTCCTTTATCCGCTTTAAAAACCATTCCCTCCGCCATTTCTAATTTGCTAAACACAGTATTGAAATCACCCATCATAATCACTTCCTTGTATTTCTTTAAAAACTCTCTTAACAATCTAAAATACTCGCTTTTTTCACTCTCTATTGTTGTTGCATGAACGTTGACTACAATCACCTTTTTTCCTTCAAACTCCATTTCTGCTGCTATACATTTTCCCTCTTTATCATTATAGATTTTTTTACACGTTACACCACTGTTTTCTTGTATTAAAAACGCTACTCCTCTGCCCATTCTACCATCACCATTGTTATATATTATTTCTCCATTCCACATTTCAGTTATTTCAGTCATAAAGCCTTCCCTCCAGTTAGTTTCTTGTAGTAAAATCACGTCCTCACCTTTACACATTTCTTTCACTTTCTCAAATTTCCTTATGTCTAACAGTCCTCTAGCGTTAAAGGTAACAAATCTTAAAAGCATGACGCATATAAAGATATTAATAAAACTCATTATTTTAGATCATCCTCCTGAAAATCCTTTAACACGTCATACTTATTGCTTGTCTCAATTGAGTCCTCTTTAAGCATTTTTTTCCTAGCAGTCTCTAAATTGGGCGATACCTTGATTGATCTTCTTCTTTTACTAGGCTTCAATTGCTCCTCTTCTTTTTCCTCTTCACTTTGACCATTTGGTTCCACAGTGTCCATCCTTCTTTGCGAACTTTCAGTCAGGTCCATCTGTGTCCGTGTATCCTCCTCTTGTTGTGCTTGCGTCTCATGTCCATTACACTCTTCCTCTTGGTCCTCAGTATTTTTATTCCCTGTTGATTCGTCATTTTGTAATCCTCTTAATCCCTCCTCTGGCTCTTCATTGTCTTGTTCATGCATCTGCCCGTCTACCTGCTTCTCCTCCTCCACAATACTCATCCCACACACACAGTTGTTTAAAGCCAATTTGCAATCTGGGCACCTTACTGCATTGCAGTCCCTCGCGAAGTGCCCCCTCTCTTCGCACTTAAAGCACTTAAAGTCCGGACAATCCTTCACCACATGATCCGGGCTCATGCACAGCCGACAGGTCTTCACCTGGTGGCTGTGCATCACCCGGAAATACTGTGGTCCCTCTGCCGTCTCTATTTTTGTGCTGTACGGGAGGGAGGCAACTTCTTTCGGGAATCGTGTTTTTACAAACCTTGTCCCATCCTCAATAATGGTGCCCGGATACACTCTTCGTTTAATTTTAGAGATGGGGGTTACTCCCCATCCCTCCAGTTTGTTTAGAACATCTACATCAGCAGTGTAAGCGGGCAAATGCATGAAGGAGACAACGTACTCCCTATTTTGGAGCCTTTTAACTGCGCAGTCTATGCCATTTATTTTCACTCCATCCATTGAAGGCTCTATGTCCTCCTCGTGTTCCAGCGTTACCTCATATTCCTTCACTCTTTTAGGTCTGACTGCTAAAATTCTTCCTTCTCCAATCTGTTCCGTCAATGCTTTGATGATGTCCACTGCCCTAGCGTCTTTCACCTGTCCTACATCCACCGTTACAGTTGCTTCTTTTAGGTACTCTCTCTTTCCACCGTCATTCCTTACATCTTGCTCGATTCCACTGCCATCTCGTTGTCGTTTACCCAGTCCAGTGTCGTTAGCCATACGTTTCCCTCTAGCCAGTACAGTGTCGTTAGCCGTGCGTGTTTCTCGAGCCAGTCCAGTCTCATTAACCGTGCGTGTTCCTCCATCCAGTCCAGTGTCATTAGCCATTCGTGTCTCTCCAGCCAGTTCCGGGTCGAGACCAGGTAATCCGTCCATTGGGGGGAAAAAAGATCAACCACCCTCCAGACAGCGGTATGCTGCTGTTAGGTGGTTTAAAAAATATATAAAAAGTCAAAAACTCAAAACAAAAATAACAAAAAAACAAACAAACAAAGATTGAAAAAACAAAATGGAGGAGAGCCTTCCTCTCCCAACTACTGCAACATCACTTCCTTGGCCCCACCAACTAGCGGGCGCCACCAACTTCCTTGGCCCCACCAACTACCCTGCTTAGCTTCCAAGATCTGACGAGACCGGGCATGCTTTTTTTTTTTTTTTTTCTTTGGGTTAAAGCTTACAGCACCTGGTATTCCGAGGTGGTCTCCCATCAAAGTACTGACCAGGCCCGACCCTGCTTGGCTTCCGAGATCAGTCGAGAACGGGCGTGCTCAGGTTGGTGTGGCCTTAAGCAAAAGATGTACTACAGAGATCGACGCATAAAGAAATCAGCTTTAAGTCCACTTTGGGTTAAAGCTTACAGCATCTGGTATTCCCAGGCGGTCTCCCATCCAAGTACTGACCAGGCCCGACCCTGCTTGGCTTCCGAGATCAGACGAGAGCGGGCGTGCTCAGGGTGTTGTGGCCGTAAGTAAAAGATGTGCTACCAAGCTCGACGCATAAAGAAAGCAGCCATAAGTCCACTTTGGGTTAAAGCTTACAGCGCCTGGTATTCCCAGGTGGTCTCCCATCCAAGTACTGACCAGGCCCGACCCTGCTTGGCTTCCGAGATCAGACGAGAGCGGGCATGCTCAGGTTGGTGTGGCCGTAAGCAAAAGATGTGCCACAGAGATCAACGCATAAAGAAATCAGCCATAAATCCACTTTGGGTTAAAGCACCTGGTATTCCCGGGCGGTCTCCCATCCAAGTACTGACCAGGCCCGACCCTGCTTGGCTTCAAAGATCTGACGATAGCGGGCATGCTCAGTATGGTGTGGCCGTAAGCGAAAACTGTGCGTCCAAGCTCGACGCATAAAGAAAGCAGCCATAAGTCCACTTTGGGTTAAAGCTTACAGCGCCTGGTATTCCCAGGTGGTCTCCCATCCAAGTACTGACCAGGCCCGACCCTGCTTGGCTTCCGAGATCAGACGAGAGCGGGCGTGCTCAGGGTGGTGTGGCCGTAAGCAAAATATGTGCTACCAAGCTCGACGCATAAAGAAAGCAGCCACAAGGCCACTTTGGGTTAAAGCTTACAGCACCTGGAATTCCCAGGTGGTCTCCCATCCAAGTACTGACCAGGCCCGACCCTGCTTGGCTTCCAAGATCTGACGAGAGCGGGCATGCTCAGGGTGGTGTGGCCTTAAGCAAAAACTGTGCGTCCAAGCATGAAGAAAGCAGCCATGAGGCCACTTTGGGTTAAAGCTTACAGCACCTGGTATTCCCAGGTGGTCTCCCATCCAAGTACTGACCAGACCCGACCCTGCTTGGCTTCCGAGATCTGACGAGAGCAGGCGTGCTCAGGGTGGTGTGGCCGTGAGCAAAAACTGTGCGTCCAAGCTCGATGCATGAAGAAAGCAGCCATGAGGCCACTTTGGGTTAAACCTTACAGCACCTGGTATTCCCAGGCAGTCTGCCATCCAAGTATTGACCAGTCCCGACCCTGCTTGGCTTCAGAGATCAGACGAGAGCGGGCATGCTGAGTGTGGTGTGGCAGCAAGCGAAAGTTGTGCCACCGATTTCTACGCAAAAAGAAAGCAGCCATAATGCCACTTTGGGTTAAAGCTTACAGCACCTGGTATTCCCAGGTGGTCTCCCATCCAAGTACTGACCAGGCCCGACCCTGCTTGGCTTCCGAGATCAGACGAGAGGGGGCATGCTTTTTTTTTTTTTTTTTTTTACAATCTTAAAGATTTTTATGGCATACAAAATGATTGTAGTTTCTTAATAAAAACATTTTAAGGTTAAATACAAACAGATAATTGGCATATGTATGCAGGAAATGTAAAAGCAGACAAAAGCAAAGTATAAACAGAAAATTGAAATTAAAAAACAACCATGATCGTCTGACCTCCCACATTAAACATCCTCAAATATTTTGCACACATCATTATTAAAAACATAAGAAAACTCTTCCAACCTGTTTTGTTCCTTAAAATAAAAGTGTAAATACTTCAGGTACTTCTCAACTTTCCTTTTAAACACCATTTCAACATCCATTACAGTATTTTCTTTCCTGGCAATGACTCTTCTTTCCCATATTGCACTTTTCATCAACATAATGAACAGGTTGATCACTTTTCTGTTTTTACATGGTTTGTATGCTCCTAACATTATCATCTTGTTACCATCCATTTCTTTATCATCTTGCCCCCCTCTCAACCTCTCAATCAACCTTTTGCATTTTTTATTAAAAGTTTCCAATTTCTTACAGAATAAGAACACATGTAAAAACCCCTCATCTTCTTCTTTACACACTTTGCAGGTTGCGTTTTGCTCTCTTCCGATTTTGGTCAATAAAACATCAGTAAAAACCGCCTTGTGCCTGATTAAGTATTCTAAAGTCCCCAGTTTTGTCTCTATTATCTTCCCCTTCATATTGGTCCATATGTGGTCTTCTTCCAAATCTTTGTATTTCTGCAACCAGTATTTATTCACAACAGGTTTCTTAAAAACATAATCTCTAAAAAAAACGTACAACATTTTCACAGTACATTCTTTAAACACTCTTAATTTTCCTCCCAACCTGACATACAATTCTTCCTCTTGTTTCCCCTGTTTCATGTCATTAATGTTTCTTATCCAATCCTCTGGTATTGCACTTTTTATTATCTTAAACTTATTCTCAATTTCTTGTCTACTATATTCTTCTTTTGCTTCCTCCATAGTGTCCACAATGTACTGCACAGGTAAAAATCCCTCCTTAAACTCATATAAAACATCTCTCACTTTTGTAATTCCCACCTCCCACCACTTCTTAAAAAACACCTCTTTCCCTTGGTTTAAAATGTTCTTGTTTAAGAACAATGGTTGATTTAAAATATCCTCTCTACCACTCAGCATGTGTTGTACACAGGTTAAAAAATTCCCCCATGCACTCATCATTTCCTTGTAAAAGTCTGGCATCTTTTCTGTCATCCAAGCTTTAGTTCTCATCCATAAAATGTCTTCTCCCAAAAAGAAATTACCGCATTTATTTAAAAAATATTGCATCGTTTTCTTCCATGTTGTTATATTCTCTTTATCCAGATACTTTTTGACAATTTTAACCCTTAGACTGTTTTTCCTTTGTGCTACATCTATTAGACCCAGACCGCCTTTCCCAACTGCTCCAATCAAAGTGTCATATGCTATCCTTGGGGGTTTCCCTTCCCATATAAAGTTTAAAAAACATCTCTTTAATCTTTTTTCAATCCACAAAGGCATAGCTGACACATATAGGACATACCATAACTTAGACATCATTAAGACATTCGAAATTAGAACCTTCCCTTTAAGACATAATGTTCTTAGTTTCCAGAAATGTAGCCTTCTTTCAATGTCTCCTAAAATACCTTCCCACATTGTTTCATTAGCTCTCTTTTCATCTTCCCCCATTAAAACTCCTAAAATCTTGATGTCTTTCACTTCTTTAAAAGCAAAAAAACTTGTTAAAGCTGGCACATTCCCACATCTCATATACACACTTTTCTCTTCGTTAACTTTCCCTCCCGATGCTTTGCAATACTTTTGTACAATTCTCATTGCACTTTTTACTCCCTCCATTTCCTTCACAATAAGCGTAGTGTCATCTGCATACTGAAAAATTGTTTCGCCTTCCATATTCCCTTCTACGTTAATACCTTTTATTCCCATTTCTTCCCTCATAGCCAGCCCCAAGGGTTCCGCAACTAGTGAATATAACAGTGCTGACATAGGGCACCCTTGTCTTATAGATCTTGTTAGTTTAAAACATTCTGTTAAAAACCCGTTGCATTTAATTCTAGTTACAGCTCCTTTATATAAAATTTTTACCCACTTTATAAAATTTCCTCCAAATCCAAAACTGTTTAAAACTCCAAATAAAAATTCATGTTCCACCCTGTCAAAAGCCTTTTCAAAATCTAAGCTTATCAGATATCCCTCCATTTTTTTCTCCTTCATGTATCTAATTGTATCCTGAATGCTTATTGTCGTATCTGCTATGTCCTTCCCTTTAACCCCATATACTTGATTTGTCTTTATTATTTTCGGCATCACTTCTTTTAATCTGTTTGCTAAAATTTTTGCTAAAATTTTCAAATCGGTATTTAACATAGTAAGCGGCCTATAATTCTTCAGTTCAGTCTTTTCTCCTTTTTTCTTATATATTGTTTTCATTAAACCCATTCCCATTCTTAGATTCATCTGCCCCTTATTAAAGATCTCATCATACACTTCCTTTAAAATGCTGGTTAAAACATCCTTAAAGACAATATAAAACTCACTCCCTAAACCATCAATTCCAGGACTTTTCTTTTTGTTTAATTCATTTATAGCTCTTTCAATCTCCTCTTCACTTATCTCTTTGTCACAATCTTCCTTGTCTTCCTTTCCTACTTTAGTTTTTATCTGCTTGAACATTTCTTCTTTTTCATCCTGCACTCCTTCAGATGTAAATAATTTCTCATAATACCTTTTCATTTCTTTTAGAATTTCTTCATTACTCTTTACTTCTTCTCCATTCTCCTTTGTCACTACTTTCATAATTTCAGCCTTCCCTTTTCTTCTTTCTAAATCAAAGAAAAATTTTGTACATTTTTCACCCTCAACAATAAATTGAGCTTTACTCCTTAATCTTGCACCTTCATATTTCTTTTCTTCTATTTCCTTAAGTTTATTTTCCAATTCTTTTATCTTTGACATATCTTTATTTCCCTGATGTAACTCTTTTTCCAATTTTCCCCTTATTTCCTGTCCATTATGTCTTTTTGCTTTCTCTATTAATCTGCACAATTCCATGGTGTGAATTTTAACTAGATATTTCACATTTTCCCACCACAATCTTTTGTCTTCCACATACATTACATTCCCTTTTTCCCTTTCAATGAGTGTCTTTATATCTAAAACATACCCTTCACTTTTTAAAACTTCAGCATTTAAAACCCACACCCCCGGACCTCTCTTTATCGTACTCCAATCAATCTGCATGTGTAATGGCTTGTGATCACTTAAACTTGTTTCCCCATATCTCACATTCTCAATAAAAACTTCTACATTCCTCTTACACAAAATAAAATCGATTCTTGATTGACACATAAAATTCCCCACCCTTTGTCTTCTTGAATATTGTCTTCTTTCATTCCTTTCTCTCCAAACATCCACCAAGTTATTGTTTTCCATTATTGATTTTAACTCTCTCCTTCCCATATCATTTTTAAAAACCATTCCATCTGCCACATCTAATTTGCTTAACACAGTATTAAAATCTCCCATTAAACAGACATTCTGATGCTTATTTAAAAGTGACCTTAAACTGTTAAAATAATCTCTCTTCCCCCTTTCCTCCGTAGGTGCATGTATGTTTATCACAACCAGTTTTTTGTCTTCATATTCCATTTCTACTGCTAAACATTTCCCAACATTATCTTTATAAATAACCTTGCATACAAAATTCACATTTCCTCTTATTAAAAAAGCCACTCCTCTACCAAACCTCTTATCATCATTATTGTATAAGATCTCACCGTTCCATCTTTTCCTTATTTCACATACATGTTTTTCTCTCCAATTAGTTTCTTGCAATACAATCACATCTTCATCCTTGAACATTTCCTTCACCTTTTCAAATTTGTTAAAATCCGAAAGTCCTCTGGCATTAAAAGTAACCAAACTTAAAACCATAAAGAATGAATATATAAAAACACTCATTAAACTCATTTCTTTAACTCATATCATCAAAGTCTTTTAAACGTTCATATTTATCTTTTAGTAGGTCTTTGTTAGTTGTTCTTTTCCTTATTCCTTCTAAACATGGCTTTACCTTTATTTTCCGCCGTCTTTTATCTAGTCTTGGTTTTCCATCGTCCCTTGCCTCCATATCCTTGTTAAAATCCTCTTCTAGGTCCATCTCATCTTCCAGAGTAACAGAAAGGTCAAGTGGTGTGCATGTTCCTTCCTCTTGTTTTGATTGTTCAGTTGGTTCCGTCTGTTCTTTAGATTCCTCATTTTGTGCTTCATTTTGTCTTTTAGCTAAATCATCCATTCCTTCCTCTGCAATCTCCTCAGTTGCGCTCTGTGTGTCCTTCTCTATGACCTGTTGTGAAATATCTTGTCTTTCCGTTTGTTCACCATTGTCGATTTCAATTACTGATCCACAGTCTCTCTCTCTCGTGTCATTCTCATGTTGTTCTCCCCTACCGTCTCGCTCATGCACCTGCCCGCCCACATGAGTCTCGTTGCCAAACCAGCATTCACACAGATTTAAAACATTGTTACAGTCCGGGCACTTAACCGCCTTGCACTCTCTTGCGAAATGTCCTCTCTCCTCGCATTTATAGCACTGAAACTTTGGGCAATCCTTCATGATGTGTTCTGGGCTCATGCACAGCCGACAGAGTTTAACCTGATGGCTGTGCATTACCCTGAAAAAATGCAGCCCTTCTGCAGTTTCAAACTTCGTGCTATACGGGAGAGAGGCGACATCCTTAGGGAAACGAGATTTGATGAACCTTGTGCCATCTTGAATAGTCGTGCCCGGATACAATCTTCTTGTTATTTTCGATAAGGGGGTAACTCCCCAACCTTTAAGTTTATCAAAAATCTCTTGATCGTCTATGTAGGCAGGTAGGTGCATAAACGAGACAACATAGTCTCTGTTTTGTAGCCTCTTTACCTCACATTCCACTTCCTTTATCCTTATTCCAGCTTCCAACAGTTCAACATCATCCGCATTTTCCAAAGTCACCTCATATTCATTTCCTTGTTTGGGTCTTACCGCCAGGATTTTCCCTTTTCCGATTCTTTCCGTTACAGCCTTTATGATATCTTCAGCCCGCGCATTCACCCCAGCGATATCCACCGTTACCGTTGCCTCCTTCAAGTAATCCGTATTTTTTTTGCTCTTCCTTTGATGCATTTCATTAGCTGTTCCATCTCGTAGTCCAAGTTCAGGTCCAGGTTCGTCTGCCGCACATGTTCCTCCAGCCATATCCAAAGTTGTTGCCGTGTGTCCGTCCGCCATTATCCGCCCCCCCAAAAAAACGTGCAAAAAACACAAAAAGAACTTTCCCCCCGACCAGCATACGCTGTTGGGAGGAAAAAAAAACGAGTGAAAAGGAAACAAAAAAACCTTGATAACTACAAACTAAACAAAAAAGATACAAAAAAAGTGTGGTGAGCCTGTCTCACCAAACTGCCGCCAAAACACTTCCTGGAACGTACCAACTAGCGGGCGTGCTCAGGTTGGTGTGGCCGTAAGTAAAAGCTGTGCAACCAATCTCTACACATAAAGAAAACAGCCATAAGGCCACTTTGGGTTAAAGCTTACAGCACCTGGTATTCCCAGGTTACCTCCCATCAAAGTACTGACCAGGCCCGACACTCCTTGGCTTCCGAGATCAGACGAGAGCGGGCGTGCTCAGGTTAGTGTGGCCGTAAGCGAAAGCTGAGCCACCAATCTCTACTCAAAAAGAAAGCAGGCATAAGTCCACTTTGGGTTAAAGCTTACAGCACCTGGTATTCCCAGGTGGTCTCCCATCAAAGTACTGACCAGGCCCGACACTCCTTGTCTTCCGAGATCAGACGAGAGCGGGCGTTCTCAGGGTGGTGTGGCCGTAAGCGAAAGCTGTGCCACCAATCTCTACTCAAAAAGAAAGCAGCCATAAGTCCACTTTGGGTTAAAGCTTACAGCACCTGGTATTCCCAGGTGGTCTCCCATTCAAGTACTGACCAGGCCCGACCCTGCTTGGCTTCCGAGATCAGACGAGAGCGGGCATGCTCAGGTTGGTGTGGCCGTAAGCAAAAGATTTTCTACAGAGATCAACTCATAAAGAAATCAGCCATAAGTCCACTTTGGGTTAAAGCTTACAGCACCTGGTATTCCCAGGCGGTCTCCCATCCAATTACTGACCAGGCCCGACCCTACTTGGCTTCCGAGATCTGACGAGAGCGGGCATGCTCAGGGTGGTGTGGCCGTAAGCAAAATATGTGCTACCAAGCTCGAAGCATAAAGAAAGCAGCCATAAGTCCACTTTGTGTTAAAGCTTACAGCACCTGGTATTCCCAGGTTACCTCCCATCAAAGTACTGACCAGGCCCAACCCTGCTTGGCTTCCGAGATCTGACGAGAGCGGGAATGTTGAGGTTAGTGTGGCCGTAAACAAAATCTTTAGCTCCAATTTCGACACATAAAGAAAGCAGCCATAAGGCCACTTTGGGTTAAAGCTTACAACACCTGGTATTTCCAGGTTGTCTCCCATCCAAGTACTAAACAAGCGCGACCCTGCTTGGCTTCCGAGATCAGACGTGAGCGGGCGTGCTCAGGGTGGTGTGGCCGTAAGCAAAATCTGTTCGTCCAAGCTCGACCCATAAAGAAAGCAGCCATAAGTCCACTTTGGGTTAAAGCTTACAGCACCTGGTATTCCCGGGTGGTCTCCCATCCAAGTACTGACCAGGCCCGACCCTGCTTGGCTTCCGAGATTTGACGAGAGCGGGAATGTTGAGGTTAGTGTGGCCGTAAACAAAATCTTTAGCTCCAAGTTCGACACATAAAGAAAGCAGCCATAAGGCCACTTTGGGTTAAAGCTTACAGCACCTGGTATTCCCAGGTGGTTTCCCATCCAAGTACTGACCAGGCCCGACCCTGCTTGGCTACCGAGATCAGACGAGAGCTGGCGTGCTCAGGGTGGTGTGACAGTAAGCGAAAGATGTGCTACGAAGCTCGACTCTTAAAGAAAGCAGCCATAAGTCCACTCTGTGTTAAAGCTTACAGCACCTGGTATTCCCAGGCGGTCTCCCATCCAAGTACTGACCAGGCCCGACCCTGTTTGGCTTCCGAGATCTGACGAGAGCGAACGTGCTCAGGGTGGTCTGGCCTTAAGCAAAATCTGTGCGTCCAAGCTCGACACATAATGAAAGCAGTCTCAAGACCACTTTGGGTTAAAGCTTACTACACCTGGTATTCCCAGGTGACGACCTATCAAAGTACTGACAAGGCCCAAGCCTGCTTGGCTTCCGAGATCAGACGAGAGCAGGCGTGCTCAGGGTGGTGTGGCCGTAAGCGAAAACTGTGCGTCCAAGCTCGATGCATGAAGAAAGCAGCCATGAGGCCACTTTGGGTTAAAGCTTACAGCACCTGGTATTCCCAGCCGGTCTCCCATCCAAGTACTGACCAGGCCCGACCCTGCTTGGCTTCCAAGATCAGATGAGAGCAGGCATGCTCAGGGTGGTGTGGCCGTAAGCGAAAGCTCTGCCACCAATCTCTACACATAAAGAAAGCAGCCATAAGGCCGCTTTGGGTTAAAGCTTACAGCACCTGGTATTCCCAGGCGGTCTCCCATCCAAGTATTGACCAGGCCCGACCCTGCTTGGCTTTCGAGATCAGACGAGAGCGGGCATGCTCAGGTTGGTGTGGCCTTAAGCAAAAGATGTGCTACAGAGCTCGACGCATGAAGAAAGCAGCCATAAGACCACTTTGGGTTAAAGATTACAGCAACTGGTATTCCCAGGTGGTCAACCATCCAAGTACTCACCAGGCCCGACCCTGCTTGGCTTCCGAGATCAGGCGTGCTCAGGGTGGTGTGACCGTAAGCAAAAGATGTGCTACCAAGCTTGACGCATGAAGAAAGCAGCCATAAGACCACTTTGGGTTAAAGCTTACAGCACCTGGTATTCCCAGGCAGTCTCCCATCTAAGTACTGACCAGGCCCGACCCTGCTTGGCTTCCGAGATCAGACGAGAGCGGGCGTGCTCAGGGTGGTGTGGCAGGAAGCAAAAGATGTGCTACCAAGCTCGACACATGAAGAAAGCAGCCATAAGACCACTTTGGGTTAAAGCTTGCATCACCTGGTATTCCCAGGTGACCTCCCATCAAAGTACTGACAAGGCCCAACCCTGCTCGGCTTCCGAGATCACACGAGAGCGGGCGTGCTCAGGGTGGTGTGGCAGGAAGCGAAAGATGTGCTACCAAGCTCGACTCATAAAGAAAGCAGCCATAAGTCCACTTTGTGTTAAAGCTTACAGCATCTGGTATTCCCAGGCGGTCTCCCATCCAAGTACTGACCAGGCCCAACCCTGCTTGGCTTCCGAGATCTGACGAGAGCGGGAATGTTGAGGTTAGTGTGGCCGTAAACAAAATCTTTAGCTCCAAGTTCGACACATAAAGAAAGCAGCCATAAGGCCGCTTTGGGTTAAAGCACCTGGTATTCCCAGGTTGTCTCCCATCCAAGTACTGAACAAGCGCGACCCTGCTTGGCTTCCAAGATCAGACGAGAGCGGGCGTGCTCAGGTTCGTGTGGCCATAAGCAAAAGATGTGCTACAGAGCTCCACGCATAAAGAAAGCAGCCATAAGTCCACTTTGGTTTAAAGCTTACAGCACCTGGTATTCCCAGGCGGTCGCCCATCCAAGTACTGACCAGGCCCAACCCTGCTTGGCTTCCGAGACCAGACGAGAGCAGGCGTGCTCAGGGTGGTGTGGCCGTAAGCAAAATCGGTGCGTCCAAGCTCGACGCATGAAGAAAGCAGCCATAAGACCACTTTGGGTTAAAGCACCTGGTATTTCCAGGTGGTCTCCCATCCAAGTTCTGACCAGGCCCGACCCTGCTTGGCTTCCAAGATCAGACGAGAGCGGGCATGCTCAGAGTGATGTGGCCGTCAACAAAAGCTGTGCCACCAATCTCTACACATAAAGAAAGCAGCCAAAAGGCCACTTTGGGTTAAAGCTTACAGCACCTGGTATTCTCCCATCCAAGTACTGACCAGGCCCGACCCTGCTTGGCTTCCGAGATCAGACGAGAGCAGGCGTGCTTTTTTTTTTTTTTTTTTTTTTCTTATAAAACATTCACATTTACAATCTTAAAGATTTTTATGGCATACAAAATGATTGTAGTTTCTTAATAAAAACATTTTAAGGTTAAATACAAACAGATAATTGGCATATGTATGCAGGAAATGTAAAAGCAAACAAAAGCAAAGTATAAACAGAAAATTGAAATTAAAAAACAACCATGATCGTCTGACCTCCCACATTAAACATTAAGCATTATTAAAAACATAAGAAAACTCTTCCAACCTGTTTTGTTCCTTAAAATAGAAGTGTAAATACTTCAGGTACTTCTCAACTTTCCTTTTAAACACTATTTCAACATCCATTACAGCAGGGCCGGAGTGGGGCCACTTTTCAGCCCGGGAGTTTCAGGCCCAAAACCGGCCCACTTTTTCCATGGTGGAATTCCAAATTAGCATTTTTTCCTATTTGGATAAATGAAGCAACAGTTCAGCTCTTCCTATTATTTGTAGTTTTTTATTAAAAAAAATATAAAGGTTAAATAATAATTCACAGAAGAAGTTAACAAAAAATATTCCACAAGGATAGGTTGATAAATTAACAAAAGCAGAAATAAATAAATAAATAAAGCATTTGAAATGTATCCCAAACCCACTCTTCCACAAAGAGGCATATTGAACTAATGTTTACAGTTCAAGTTAACAAAAAATATTCCGCAAGAATAGGTTGATAAATTAACAAAAGCAGAAATAAATAAATAAAACATTTGAAATATATCCCACTCTTCAACAAAGAGGTATATTAACCTAATGTTTACAGTTCAAGTCACAGTACTGTTTATGGTTACATTGCGAATAGCACCAACAGCATCTACAGCATCAGTAGCCGCCTAAGCAGTGCACTGGTTTCAGCCACTTTATCAATAACGGTGTCGTTGCTTATAGACATGTGGATTTCCTTCTCTGTGCACATTAACATGAAAGCCTCCAAGTTGTCCTGACTCAATGAGCTTCGTAGCCTATTCTTCACAAATTTTAAAGTTGAGAAGCTTCTCTCACATGCAACCTGTGTGATGGACAAAGTCAACAGAAATTTATATGCTAACCCAATCACATGATAAGCATCTGTGAGGAGATTATACTGTGAGAGTATTAAATGGACACAAATGGCACAGTTTTTGCAGGAGGAACAGGTCCTGCTTTCAAGTTCCATCTCTGGTTCTTCCATATATGGCAGTCCGCCACTATCCTCCTGACCTTCATGTGTCACCTCACTACATGTCCTGACACTATAACCTTCAAGAGAGGACTGTTTCAGTCTGTCCCACTGGTATGCCAGGCTAGAAAGCTCAGTCTGTAATGTGCTAACAGTAGCTCTGTCATCAAACCTAAGCAGACATTTGCTGATTTCTTGGAGTGCTGAGTTAGGGAGCCCATTTATCTTTATTTCAGGAAAGTTTTTAGGGTCAAGACAAGCAAAATCTGAGGCAAGTTTTGCATTTGCTGAAAACCTCCTATCTATGCTACCTGCCACAGTGTCCAGAATAACATTATGGACATTCACCTCAAAGGCAGCATCAGATGAGGCTACTGGTTCATCATCTAAAAGCTCTCCTGGCATTCTTTTCTTTTTTCGGACACGCTTCTCTGGAAGTGCAGACTGCAGAACTAGTTCAAAGTTGTCCATCTCTTCCAGCTTTTCATTGGCCCAACTCACAAATTTATCAGCTGCCACTTTCACTCCCTCAAAGTCCCTGACATATTTTTTGAGGTTATCCTTTGCACCTTCAACCAGACGCTGAGCTGACAAAATATCCATTCCGTGTGTCTGTAGGTACTTGGAGAGGGGGGATGTATGTTGGAAAATGCGAAGGAAAGTTTGAGCAATAAGGATAATCTCATATTTCAGAAGATTTTCAATTAATCCCTTAGCTTTGACCCTCACTGTTGACTTCATACTTCCATCTTCCTCAACAGAGGCTAGGGTCAGCAGCAGGTCAACAAACAATGCATCCTGGGGATTACCAAAAACCCCAAAGACCTTCGTGAGAGCTTGATCCTTAGCCCACCACCTGGTTTCCCCTATTGGGCTCAGTCTCCTGTGACGTTTGTCCTCACTTGTCTCTTCCCAAGTCTGCATACGTTTATAAGACTCCCTGAGGAAAACTGCCACATCATTAAGTAGTGAGAAGAGAGATGCACTCTCTATGACACTGCCTGTTGTGTCTGCAAGTACCAGATTTAAAACATGTGCATAACACCAGACATGAATTTGTGTTGGAGACTGTTCAGACAGGAATGCAGAGAACCCTTTATACTGTCCCTGCATATTTGCTGCACCATCAGTGGAGTTGCCCACACACATGCCAATGTCAATGCCAAGTTTTTCTAATGTGTTTTTTAGTAGCTGTGTCAGATATTTACCTGTGGATTTTTCACAGTTCACCACAGCAACCAACCGCTCATGAACTACATCTGTGACATATCTGACAATGATAGCACACTGGTCCTTTGATGTGACATCCTGAGTTGTATCAATCTGAACCGAAAAAAGTCCTGCCTCTCTAACCTCATCTGAAATTGTGCCCTTAATGACCTGGCTGAGAGCATCCACAACTTTCCCAACAATGTCCTTTGATAGCAGAGTCACAAGAGATCCTCTACCTTTTGCACCAGTGTCATGATGCTTCTTGCTTTGCTCAATACAACTACTAACATGCTGTTGAAGGCACAGATCATAACGACTCAAAAGTATTACCAACTCTAGAAAGTTGCCATGATTGACTGCAGTATCTTCTAGTGTATAAGCAGCCTCTGCTTTATCTCCTCTGTGACTTAACCCACATTTGCCAATGACTTTTATCACATCTATTATGCGTTCCATCACCTGACGCTTCTTCTTCACCTGCTCATGATGTAAAGACATTTGTTTGTCTGCCAGAAGGCTTTTTATATCTGCCCTTTTAGCCAACAGAAAGTAAGCATCAGCACTATCTCTGTGGATCTTACTTTTCTCATGCTCTTCTATTCGCTGATGAACATGTTTCCATGTTTTCATACCTCCCTTTATGAAAGGACTATCACTTGCGGCAGGTGCAAATGCCAAACACACAGAACAATACAGTGACTGTGTTTTTTCACTGTATGTCAACCACTTGCGGTTGGTGCCATGCTTGCTGTGAAAAACTTTAGCTAGTAGGTGGTGTTTTGTGGGCTGCTGAGGGTGGTAATTGAAAAATGTGTCAAGATCCTGTGCTTGAGGGCGAGCAAAATAATCAAAATGATAGGCTTCCTTGTCTACACTTGCATCTGCCTGTGCCTCTGCTTCCTCGTCTACACTTGCATCTGCCTGTGCCTCTGGAATCTCTTGCAGGGCTGTTGTCTCACTGGATGCTGTCTCTATATCTGCTCTTTCAGCATCTGACTCACCTGTATTGCATAACAAAAAGGGCATAAGGGCATATACCACGGGTGTCAGACTCAGATTAGGCAGTAGGCCGGATTTGTTGGAATGAGACCTCATGGGGGCGGTCATTACCAATTTTTTCAAATTTATTCAAAAATAATGCTTTTTAATAAAAAAACGTGATACCTACTCTCAGATAAATGAGGCCTATGATTAATCAGATGCAAATAGAAATATAAAACCAGTCTTAATTGAAAGAAAACAAGTTGACAAAAAGATTGAATCCAATATTGGGCGAATAAAGCATAACAAGTGATTTATAAGCTATTTTTTGTAGGCCGGTCATTTTGGACTGTGAACACCAAATGTATTCAATACAATACAACACAATAGGGTTTTGAACACAACCTGAGGGCTAAATAACTTTAATTCATATTGTTACCTCTGGTATCCTCTCTACCTGTCCCTGTAGTCATCATGGCCTCCTCATTTTCAGCGGGGGACTTGCTTATCTGCTGCTCAGAAGCTACAAAAAAATAATTAAGAGGTCATTTTACTGCATACACAGATCAAGCTAGAGTCTTTTATCAGTATTAAATTGCATAATATTTGCAAAGTCTATGAATCGCCATGTATTGGGTGATACAAAAAAAGTTTTTATTAAATTTTATATTTTGTGAATAGGTTGACAACGATACAACTGTATTTGCCGAATAATAACGTTGCAGCGTTGCTAACGTTAATGCTAATCATGAATAGGCCTGTCTCTCTTTACCTGCTGTTGCCACTTGTGTTTGTTGTCCTCTTGAAAACAAATCCGTGAGTTTAGCACATTTGGCAGCATCCTCCTCCAATGATTTTCGTTTTTTTAACCTGGCTTTTTCAGCCCCTCCTGGCCTCTTCCTCCCATCCATCCTCCCTGACGCGTACCGTTACGATAGGGCCGGCCCAGCTATCATACCTGAGAAAACTTTTGGAAAAGACGCGCTGTGGACTCAACCAACTCTATGGGAGGGGGGAGGGGAGAACTCCCTCACATGGTACAACCCATGCAGAGGCTGCGCGCTGCGGTGTCAGAATGTTGAACGTGTGTAGCCTAAAGATATTTGATTATTGTGAAGAGAGGAAAAAAAATTCTCGACCGGCCCAAAAGTGAAGCGGCCCACCGGGAATTCTCCCGAGTCCCCCGATTACCCACCCCGGGCCTGCATTACAGTATTTTCTTTCCTGGCAATGACTCTTCTTTCCCATATTGCACTTTTCATCAACATAATGAACAGGTTGATCACTTTTCTGTTTTTACATGGTTTGTATGCTCCTAACATTATCATCTTGTTACCATCCATTTCTTTATCATCTTGCCCCCCTCTCAACCTCTCAATCAACCTTTTGCATTTTTTATTAAAAGTTTCCAATTTCTTACAGAATAAGAACACATGTAAAAACCCCTCATCTTCTTCTTTACACACTTTGCAGGTTGCGTTTTGCTCTCTTCCGATTTTGGTCAATAAAACATCAGTAAAAACCGCCTTGTGCCTGATTAAGTATTCTAAAGTCCCCAGTTTTGTCTCTATTATCTTCCACTTCATATTGGTCCATATGTGGTCTTCTTCCAAATCTTTGTATTTCTGCAACCAGTATTTATTCACAACAGGTTTCTTAAAAACACAATCTCTAAAAAAAACGTACAACATTTTCACAGTACATACTTTAAACACTCTTAATTTTCCTCCCAACCTGACATACAATTCTTCCTCTTGTTTCCCCAGTTTCATGTCATTAATGTTTCTTATCCAATCCTCTGGTATTGCACTTTTTATTATCTTAAACTTATTCTCAATTTCTTGTCTACTATATTCTTCTTTTGCTTCCTCTTTTTTAGATGGAAAAAAAAATAAATAAAACAATTTCCAGCAAAGTCGTGACGTGCTGTTGTCGGGCTAGAAATCCATCGGGGTCTCCCCGCGCAGGTTCCAATCCTGCCGACTATGTGTGCGGTGCATTGAACTCAGCTGTTGATTTGTCTCTCTAGAGGAGAAAAACCCACACTTCATCTCGGGCAAACCCTTTGCAATGTGACTTACTTTTTTCGGGTGTCCATAGCAGATTTCCACATTACGGACAGCAGTATGCTTGCTCCAAAAGTCCAAGCCTTACACTAATGTCTGAGGTCCTCGTCTGGCATTTGTCAGAGTTGGACAAATCTGTTAATAAGGCAGATTTAAATCTGATTACCTGTGGTCAGCGTGCAATCAGCGTCGTCGGCACCTCGTCAGAGGCGATTGGAGTTATTTGGGGATGGAATTGATTTTTACTTATTTTCCTCCTCTCAATTGAAGTGGTCTGAGAGGAGCCTGCAGGAGAAATGACCCTCTGTGAACATTGTGGCGTGACAGTGTGCACGCTGGTTCGTGGACAGATTGGCAAAGCTCGAGATTCTCTTCATCTACGCATAAATCTTTCGTCTTTTACTAAAGGTTTCCGTGGAGGGGAACCACTGTGAGTTTGTGTTATTTTTGGGGCTTTGCTAAGGGCAGGGCTGCATAAGCGTGTTAAAGAACAGATGCTGTTAGAATCGGGCAGTGTGTTCACTTGCTTCAGCAAACTGTCGTCAGGGGGGTCTTTTCCTCAACCCCAAGTCCTTCTTTCTGTTGTTTACTGATAGTACACGTTTAGTACAAAATTTGGGGGTCGCAATTCGGTTTCTTTAGCTCTGGGAAACAGTGGGACCATGACTGACACCTGAAAAAGGGCAATACGGTGTTGCCCTTTCTGAGGTGTCCGTCACTCAGGACCCCTGCTTTCACGCAAGCGGACCAGGTTTAGCTCTCAATTTGGGAAGCTCAGAGGCTTCTTTTCCTTGCTGGCGTTTCGGCTAGAAATACCTTATTGTTATAGAGTAAGGCTCTGTTGAGCCATCTTCGCTGTCAGGCCACCGCGTGATGGGGTGCTGCAGAACACAACTGCTGCAGCTGTGTTCAACATAGCAAGGAAAAGCTTCTCTCGTCCGTGGGTGGGCTTGAACCACCAACCTTTCAGTTAACAGCCGAACGCGCTAACCATAATTTCCTGCAAAGTCGTGACGTGCTGTTGCCGGGCTAGAAATCCATCGGGGTCTCCCCGCGCAGGTTCCAATCCTGCCGACTATGTGTGCGGTGCATTGAACTCAGCTGTTGATTTGTCTCTCTAGAGGAGAAAAACCCACACTTCATCTCGGGCAAACCCTTTGCAATGTGACTTACTTTTTTCGGGTGTCCATAGCAGATTTCCACATTACGGACAGCAGTATGCTTGCTCCAAAAGTCCAAGCCTTACACTAATGTCTGAGGTCCTCGTCTGGCATTTGTCAGAGTTGGACAAATCTGTTAATAAGGCAGATTTAAATCTGATTACCTGTGGTCAACGTGCAACCAGCGTCGTGGGCACCTCGTCAGAGGCGATTGGAGTTATTTGGGGATGGAATTGATTTTTACTTCTTTTCCTCCTCTCAATTGAAGTGGTCTGAGAGGAGCCTGTAGGAGAAATGACCCTCTGTGAACATTGTGGCGTGACATAGTGTGCACGCTGGTTCGTGGACAGATTGGCAAAGCTCGAGATTCTCTTCATCGTCGCAATTCGGTTTCTTTAGCTCTGGGAAACAGTGGGACCATGACTGACACCTGAACAAGGGCAATACGGTGTTGCCTTTTCTGAGGTGTCCGTCACTCAGGACCCCTGCTTTCACGCAAGCGGACCAGGTTTAGCTCTCAATTTGGGAAGCTCAGAGGCTTCTTTTCCTTGCTGGCGTTTCGGCTAGAAATACCTTATTGTTATAGAATAAGGCTCTGTTGAGCCAGCTTCGCTGTCAGGCCACCGCGTGATGGGGTGCTGCAGAACACAACTGCTGCAGCTATGTTCAACATAGCAAGGAAAAGCTTCTCTCGTCCCTGGGTGGGCTTGAACCACCAACCTTTCAGTTAACAGCCGAACGCGCTAACCGATTGCGCCACAGAGACGGATGTGTGTATGCAGTCGGGGATAGCGACAGAAAACGATGCGGTACTTTCCTCGGACACGTCGCTCCGTTTGAATCGGAATTAAAGTGCCAAAGCATGGCAAAACTACGAGCAAACACGTAGCACCGCCGCGCTTGTTTTCAGAGAACCCCCGTCAGAAGTTTTACTCGTCCCAAGAAGGCCCCAGCACTAGGCCTGCTAGCCAGGGCACTCCCGCAGAGGAGCAACGCAGGGTTCAAAACCACGACACTGCGATTAAGATTCGCATGCGTTACCGACTGCACTGGCCAGGCCTCGCTTTGAGTGTCATGTCTGCCAGTACTACCAAACGGTCACGAGTCGTCTCTCTTGATGTAGGGTGCCATCATTTTGTAGGATGCATTCCACAAGAACTGCGGCGCGCTCCAAGACGAGCCCGTATAGCTCAGTCGGTAGAGCATCAGACTTTGAATCTGCCCTTTTTAGGCCCACCTCCTGGTGGCCAAACTTTAGGCTCACCCGTTAAACTCCCGCCTCCTTGTTGTACTGCTGTGGCCCGACAGCTTGTAGAAGACCATTGTTCAAGTGTAGTCGTGGCCGAGTGGTTAAGGCGATGGACTAGAAATCCATTGGGGTCTCCCCGCGCAGGTTCGAATCCTGCCGACTACGTTTGCTGAGCATCGAGCTCAGCTGCTTATTTGTGTCTCTCGAATAGTTAAACCGAAACTTCATCTCAAGTCAAGGCCTTTGAAGCAATCCCAAGGTTGCAAGTCGTGATTGTATAGTGGTTAGTACTCTGCGTTGTGGCCGCAGCAACCCCGGTTCGAATCCGGGTCACGGCAGCATATTAAGGGGTCTTGATGAAGCACGTCTTCCCTCTCACTTTGGCCCTGTGTAGGTGACGAGCACCAAATGCCTTCTGAGCCTTTTACCAGGGTTTGAGAAGTGGCTAACGCACAGGAATAAATAAAAAACCAGACACACCATTCACTTCCTCTTTGACTTTTCTTCAAATTTTTGAACATGCAGGACTCAAGCCAAAAAGTCCGTTATGGGCAAGCGTATTAACTTCGTGGACAAACCCCCAAAAGGTGGTTGTCCACAAACCTATAACACATAGTCCATTCATATAAACTGCATGTGGTCCTGTCCACCTGTAGATTACAGTAGTAGTCCACAAGTATGAAGTTCATGGACACTCTTTAGAATAATCTACGCGTTGTGCATTCATATAGACTGCAGGTGGACACTTCCTGTATGACTTAGTGAAAAACGGAGAAATGTCCACCTGCAGTTTATTTTAATGGGCGACACGTATTAAGTTCGTGGACACACTTTAGAATAATCTATATGCATTAACGACCCTGTTAGTCTGTTGGTACACTTAAATAGACACACATATGTAAGCAGCAACTCACAGATGACGGAATTATGCCCTTAAAGTGGTTGTCCACAAACCTAATACGCGTGTGCCGTTCATATAAGCGTAAGGTGGTCGATTACCAAAAAAACTACAACGGACTACAAATATGGCACACGACCTGAACCAGCTTCCGGTTTTCTGCCATGTTTGTAGTCCTGCGTAGTTCTTTTCTTTATTCGATTCCCCAGGCGTTTATAATCAATTATATGAATAAACAACGACGCGATTCACATATTAAACTTTATTAGACACACATATGTTCGCAAGAACTCACATAATGCTTATTTATGCTTAAAAACGAGTTGTCACCAACTCACTACACGCGGTGCATTCATATAAACTGCGGGTGGTCACTTTCTGGTTGCCATATTTGTAGTACTTTGTAGTTTTTCTCGTTACTTAGTTTCGCCAGGCTTTTCTTTTTTACTTTTTTCCCGACGTATTTATATATACGACTAAAGAACCACCTTATTCCCTTAGTACACTTTATACAACACACATATGTTATTATCGACTCGTAGAAGGCTGCCTTAAAATGGGTCGTCCACCAACTTAATACACGTGGTCCCTTCAAATAAATGGCTGGTGGTCGCTTCCTGCGTGACTTGGCGAAAACACAGAAACGTCCACCTGCAGTTTATTTGAGCGGGCCACGTGTATCAAGTTGGTGGACATAATACTTATTAGCAATGTTTAACTAAAAAATATAAATTTATATGTTTCAAAAAGCTCTATGCACGATGCATTCGGTGACGCATACAGCGCATGCATGCGTCACAGTCTGCTGTTATAGCAGCGCTTGTATGCGTCACGGTCTGCTCTATGCACGATGCATTCGGGTGACGTGTGCAGCGTGTGCATGCATCACGGTTTGATGTCATGACGGCGCATGCATGCGACGCTGTCTGCTCTATGCACGATGCATTCGGTGACGCATACATGCATTCGGTGACGCATACGCTCTCCCTATTTTGACCTTTTGACACCCAAACAAAGTCATAGAGTCGCCCGGCTTTTCCGCACGGCCGGTGGATGACGGGCGGTTGCTCGTGACCCGGTTTCGGGTCGGTTGACCCTGTCGGGGCTACGTCCACGAAACACATATGCAAAAGCCATTAAAATAAGCTATACGAGGAAATTTCCAGGAAGGTCCGAGGGGTCCCGTATTCTAGATTATGGCCCGTCGGGCAGCCCCCGACAACATACCGAGAGCACATCGCACTAGAGGATCAGGGAATGTTTTTGCACCCAATCACAATATTAAGCACACAGCCTCGTCTCTCATATAACACTGAACAGCATTATGAAGGCTTAGTGTTGGGGGAGGTGGATTTTTCACAAAGGTCTAAGAACTTTGGACGTTTGGGGGATAAATGGGGGGCTTCTAGACAAAAATAATCCAAAATGTCCAGACCCTTCGGCCTATCGTTTCCCAACGGGAGGGCTCCCACCTACCATCTATGCCAATGTGTTTTCATTAACTGCTTTGTGGACGACTCTCCCTATTTTGACCTTTCGACACCCAAACAAAGTCACAGAGTCGCCCGGCTTTTCCGCACGACCGGTGGATGACGGGCGGTTGCTCGTGACCCGGTTTCGGGTCGGTTGACCCTGTCGGGGCTACGTCCACGAAACACATATGCAAGAGCCATTCAAATAAGTTATACGAGGAAATTTCCAGGAAGGTCCGAGGGGTCCCGTATTCTAGATTCTCGCCCGTCGGGCGGCCCCCGACAACATACCGAGATCACATCGCCCTAGAGGATCAGGGAATATTTTTTGCACCCAATCACAAGATTAAGCTCACAGCCTTGTCTCTCATATATGCCTGAACAGCATTGTGAAGGCTTAGTGTTGGGGTACTGCGTCGCATGCAGACCGCGTCGCATGCATGCGCCGTCATGACATCAAACCGTGACTTTCGTTGCCCTCACACCCAGCACACTCTCTGTTTGAACTCTTACCATCTGGTCGACGCTACAGAGCACCGAGCACTAAAACATCCAGACACAGGAAGAGCTTCTTTCCTCAGGCCATCTACCTCATGAACAGTTAAATGTTCACCTTTTGCAATAAATGTGTGAAATATTTTTGTGCCAGGTTTTTCGTATATAGCACCTCAAAATAAGTATATTTTAAACACCTGTAGATATCTCATAGAATCTGTATATATATATCATACACCCTACAGTGCAATAAATGTGTGCCATACTTTCCCTCAGACATTCCACATATATAAACTCATAACTTGTATATTTTAAACAAAAATTCCGGAGCTCTTCTGTCACACTGCACTTTCACCTTTGTGTGCTTAACTTTTATTTTTATTCTGTACTTTCGTTGCCTTTGTTGATTGTTACTTGTCTTGTAACCTTACTTGTGTACTGGAAGCTTCTGTAACCAAGACAAATTCCTCGTCTGTGTAAGCACACCTGGCAATAAAGCTTGTTCTGATTCTGATTCTGATTTTTAAAAAATCAACTGCAATCGGCAACTCCGAAGAGATGTTCTTCAAGTTAACAGCCTGCCGACCACATGCACTAGGATCTGGATCTGCCTAGGGACTAAAGAACACATCTTCAATCGCTGGCAACTCTAGCTGAAGCTGAACAGGGTAAACTCTATTGAATTTCTGTTAACCAACAGGTTCAAGTGTGTTGATCTGGTGAGAATCCCAAGGAGGACTAGATGAGGTTCAGGAAAGTCTGCACAACACTCTAAAAGAGCCCAGCATTCAGCCTTGCTCTGGCATTTTTTTGTCACTGAAATTTGATTTCCCGGCTAGCTCAGTCAGTAGAGCATGAGACTCTTAATCCAGGGTCGTGGGTTCGAGTCACATGTTGGGTGTTAACGGGACATCTCTTTGTGGCGCTTTTCTGTTAACCGAAAGGTGGTGGTTCGAGCCCACCCAGGGACGCCTTGTGCTTTCCGTTACCACGTATAGCAGAGCTGAAAAATGTCCACAAAGGGTAACCTTTTTGCTTGGAAAAGGCCTTGTGGCGCAACGGTAGCGCGTCTGACTCCAGATCAGAAGGTTGCGTGTTCAAATCACGTTGGGGTCAGCGCTTCTTTGCGCGTGGGAGTAATGACTTGCGAGAATGGTAATCCATCATTTTGTCTGACAACTCGCGGAGGGCCAGTGGCGCAATGGATAACGCGTTTGACTACGAATCAGAAGATCCCAGGTTCGACTTCTGGCTGGCTCGTTCGTTCGTTCGTTCATTCGTTGTGTTCCCCTTTCGTGCCATGGGGCGTCATCAAGGTATGCTTCACAACAAGGTTCATCACAAAGTACATAGGGCTCCAAACGTTGACATATTGCAGGAACAAGTTTTAAACCAAAAATCATAACCATATATTGTAAAAAAGCCACCTGGAGTGGCATAAGCAGAGATCTCTGAGGCACGTTCCGTAAGGGGAACCTGCCAATAACCCTTAAGCAAATATAACTTGGTCAAAAACTCGGCATCTCCTACCTCATCCACGGAGTCTTCTATTCTCGGACTGTAGGCGTCTCACAGGTCATTCTTATGTCGCTGGTTTGAATCCGGCTCTTAGAAAGCCGTGTTTGCAAGCACTCGTGAAATGCCCCATAGGGCGTCCAAAACCACATTCCCTGACCGGGAATCCAACCCGGGCCGCGGCGGTGAGAGCGCCGAATCCTAGCCACTAGACCACCAGGGAGAGCCTGCGTGGTTGCCTGGCACGATGACTAGCCTTAATCAAGGCAGCCTGTGGTACATGACCAGTGCATGAACATTTGAATCCCGTTCTGTCTTAAAGGACAGTTAACCGCTGTGCCAAGTCCTTCTGACAACTCAAGCGTAAAACGGCCCCCTCTGATTCGAAGCGGCAGTTTGACACTGCAGATTTGATATCAGATTTCGGTCGAATAAATATTTTGGATTGTTTTTTGGAATGTGGCAAAGATAACTTTCAAGAAATCACAGGCTAAAAGTAAGTGCACGGGAGCTCTGATCAACAGGAGCGAAGATCGACAAAAAAAGGCAGGAAAAACGAACGTTCTCTGCTTTTGAACAACCTTCTGCAGCTCTGCAATATGCAGAACCCCCAAAAATACAACAAACTCGTAATGCTTCCTCCCCACGGAAATCTTTAGTAAAAGTTGAAAGATTTATCCGTATATGAAGAGAAACTCGAGCAATACCCAACCACTCCTAATGCCGAGCACTCACCATGCCGCACCATCATGTTTAAAGAGGGTGATCTCTCGTGAAGGCTCCCCAGAGCATTGCAATCAGGTAGAGCAAACGACCTCAAATCTTCCATCACCAAACAAATACGGCCTCCCTCACCCAGGAGATGTCACCGAAGACAATGCTGTGCCGACCACGTGTACTGGGATTTCTATAAGGAACTTGTGAACTGACTCGAATAGACAGACATTCGCTTCCAGGACACCTTAAACTCCTGTGCCGAGGATGTGCCTTCCTTATGTCTTTGTTTGAATGTTGCTGCAAGGTGTGGACACGCTGAATGCAATCCTCCGTGATCATAAGGCTGGAGCACATGGACTGCTGTTTTTGCGGCAGATGTTGACACACTACCATCCAAAGCAGGTAAATGGAAATAAATATGGAGCGCTTCACGGATTTACGTGTCATCCTTTCGCAGGGGCCATGCTAATCTTCTCTGTATCGATCCAATTTTAGTATACGTGCTGCCTTAGCAAGCACGAGTACTGCGGCGAAACAAGGTAATTATACACCCCTTTTCACAGCAAGCAGTCAGGCGACTGGTGAGTTCCAGACCGCCCTCCATTTAGTGTGGATGCTTATCTCCAGGCTGCCAAAATTAAGGGTGAACTCAGTCTTGGGTGGAATTCAGCTATCGTCATCCCTATACCAACGCAGACGAGTAGGTGCCGGCTTGCTGAATTTCCAAACG
Organism: Barbatula barbatula; assembly: GCF_947034865.1. Classification (NCBI taxonomy): domain Eukaryota; kingdom Metazoa; phylum Chordata; class Actinopteri; order Cypriniformes; family Nemacheilidae; genus Barbatula; species Barbatula barbatula. The sequence continues at coordinate 22,397,868 of NC_136768.1, read as the reverse complement.
CACTGAACAGGGTGTTGTAAGCCCACACCACTGCATGGAGCAACAGAGTCCCTTCACTGACTGGCAAGACAGGAGCGGATGAACCCTTCCGAACGGGTGGCCACGTGCATGCTCTGCAGAAGCTGAGTGTTCCTCGTTAGTATAGTGCACAAATACCCCTTTCTGCTTTGGGACAAACTCAAGCAGCCCTGCTGTATGCAGAGCCCCCAACAATATAACAAAGGCGTTTGTTCTTCTAGTGTGATATAATGAAAGACTCCGTAAGCTGCCCTTCGAGATACGCCACGCCATGATTCATCAGTTGCAATGTGACATGTTTTGACTGAACATTGTAACCGCTGGGAAAGTGCATGGGCATAGCTCCTTGTTTCTCTGATGACAAGCTTTAGCTAAACCTGATTGGCTTTGAAAGGAGTTCCTCGCAGAGTTGTTAAACCCCAATTCTGTCTATGGCCAGGCGGCAACAGAAAAGACGTCTCAGACACGTATACAAGCTATGCATTTCTTCTTGAAAACAAAAAGAAGAGACACTCTTTCAGACTCAGAAAACGCCAAAACAACAAACAAAACCCATAACTGAAACTCCACTCACAACCTTTCTACATAACCTGTAACAAAAGAGAAAAGAAAAAGTATGATGAATTTCACACAACACTTACCTTACTCCTTAGTTAATAAAAACCAAGAAACGACAAAGGAATAAAATGTCCCCTGTCCCCTAAAGAATCAAGACAATTAAACTCACTGTCCCCAAAACATGACAAAAACAGGCCTAAGACTAAACATGAGCAAGCTGCCTGTTAGGCTAGCAAGCTAAAAATGACTAGAGAGGACAGGTTTTTACCACCCCCCCAAAACAGCCGTGCCAATCAGCAGAAGTTATCCACGAACCAATAAACAGCCTCCATTCCTGCAACACAGACTCAAGCACAAGAAAACAAACACTCATTCCGGGTTGTAACACCTCCACCCATAAAATCTCAGATTTCCAAATAGTTTTAAATATGATATCTAGGCAAAGTGTCCGCAATCACATTTTCAACTGCCTTGTTGTGTAAAATCTGGGTTATGGTCATTATAAACAACAATGGGTAATGAACTAGAACCAAGATAAACCTCACATTGCTGTAAGCCTAGCAAATGGCTCAGGGCCTCTTTGTCCATGCTGATATGGTTAACCTGGTGACGATTGAACGTTTTTGAATAGAAACAGACAGGGCGGTTGATTGCATGATCATCTTCCTGGAATAAGACAGCACCCGTCCCACTCGCATCCACCTCCCGCTTAAATGGTTTTGAGAAGTCCGGGGCTGCTAACACAGGAGAACAATACAACTACGTTTTGAGGCCATCAAAGGCATACCGACACCTCAAATTCCATTCAAAAGACACTGGGCCACGCAGAAGATCTGTTAGGGGTTTTGCAACATCTGAAAAGTCCTTGCGAAAACTTCTATAATATCCAGCCTTCCCAAGAAATCGCCTAAGTTCTCATTTTGTTACAGGAACTGGAAAAGCATCGATGGCTTTTACTTTAGCGTCAAAAGGACGACGAACGGTCCACTGACCCACATGTTTACCCAAATAAGTGACTGTAGCACAATCGAATTCACATTTAGCAAGATTAAGTGTGAGGTTTGCTGATTGAAGACTCCCAAACACAGTGTTCAGGTGTTTCTTCCAAGTTTCAGAGTAACACACCCCAAATCATCAAGGTATGCTTCACAACAAGGTACATCACAAAGTACATAGGACACCAAACTTTGAAATATTGCACAAGCATGTTTTAAACCAAAAACCATAACCATATATTGTAAAAAAATCAACCTGGAGTGGCATAAGCTAGCAGAGATCTCTGAGACACGTTCCATAAGGGGAACCTGCCAATAACCCTAAAGTAATTCTAACTCGGTCACAAACTCGGCATGTCGTACACTATCCACGGAGTCTTCTATTCTCGGTCTGTTGGCGACTCACGGGTCATCCTTAGGTCCAAAACAAAAAGAAGAGACGCTCTTTCAGACTCAGAAAACGCCAAAACAACAAACAAAACCCATAACTGAAACTCCACTCACAACCTTTCTACATAACCTGTAACAAAAGAGAAAAGAAAAAGCATGATGAATTTCACACAACACTTACCTTACTCCTTAGTTAATAAAAACCAAGAAACGACAAAGGAATAAAATGTCCCCTGTCCCCTGAAGAATCAAGACAATTAAACTCACTGTCCCCAAAACATGACAAAAACAGGCCTAAGACTAAACATGAGCAAGCTGCCTGTTAGGCTAGCAAGCTAAAAATGACTAGAGAGGACAGGTTTTTACCACCCCCCCAAAACAGCCGTGCCAATCAGCAGAAGTTATCCACGAACCAATAAACAGCCTCCATTCCTGCAACACAGACTCAAGCACAAGAAAACAAACACTCATTCCGGGTTGTAACACCTCCACCCATAAAATCTCAGATTTCCAAATAGTTTTAAATATGATATCTAGGCAATGTGTCCGCAATCACATTTTCAACTGCCTTGTTGTGTAAAATCTGGGTTATGGTCATTATAAACAACAATGGGTAATGAACTAGAACCAAGATAAACCTCACATTGCTGTAAGCCTAGCAAATGGCTCAGGGCCTCTTTGTCCATGCTGATATGGTTAACCTGGTGACGATTGAACGTTTTTGAATAGAAACAGACAGGGCGGTTGATTGCATGATCATCTTCCTGCAATAAGACAGCACCCGTCCCACTCGCATCCACCTCCCGCTTAAATGGTTTTGAGAAGTCCGGGGCTGCTAACACAGGAGAACAATACAACTACGTTTTGAGGCCACCAAAGGCATACTGACACCTCAAATTCCATTCAAAAGACACTGGGCCACGCAGAAGATCTGTTAGGGGTTTTGCAACATCTGAAAAGTCCTTGCGAAAACTTCTAGAATATCCAGCCTTCCCAAGAAATCGCCTAAGTTCTCATTTTGTTACAGGAACTGGGAAAGCATCGATGGCTTTTACTTTAGCGTCAAAAGGACGACGAACGGTCCCCTGACCCACATGTTTACCCAAATAAGTGACTGTAGCACAATCGAATTCACATTTAGCAAGATTTGTCATGATTCTCGAGTGGTGAGACACGGACAGAGGACCCAGGTGCAGAAAGCGGGTAAGGGGTTAACATATATTTAATAAATAATAAAACAAAGACCCACGTGGGGGTAACATAACAAAACATGGGACTATAATGACAGAACAGGACTAAAACTAACTACACATAAACAAGACTTGAATAAACTGTTGACAAACTACAAATAACTAAACTAACACAACAGGAACTCACCACACAAACCACAATGAACCAGCACAAGACAGAAGACACAAGGGCATTAAATTAGGGAGCAAATCAAGAGGGAAACAGGTGTAGGCATTAATCAATAACGAGGTAAAAAGAGGATGGGAACAATGACGAGACCGGAGAGAGTATGGAAGGCCATAAGAACAATAATTGTCTCTCTCCACATTTAACATGAGGTTCTGTCATTATCCTGCTACTAAACCAAGAGAAACATGACATGATGCAGCAGAATCATGACAAGATTAAGTGTGAGGTTTGCTGATTGAAGACTCCCAAACACAGTGTTCAGGTGTTTCTTCCAAGTTTTAGAGTAACACACTACATCATCAAGGTATGCTTCACAATAAGGTACATCACAAAGTACATAGGACACCAAACTTTGAAATATTGCACGAGCATGTTTTAAACCAAAAACCATAACCATATATTGTAAAAAAATCAACCTGGAGTGGCATAAGCTAGCAGAGATCTCTGAGACACGTTCCATAAGGGGAACCTGCCAATAACTTTTTTGTGCTCATGTTTGTGGTCTCTCCCAGTTTTAAACTACTCTACGACAAAAAAAAAATGTGTGAGGCCCCGGCATAAGAGCTACCTTCTCAATGCACGGTAATTCATCACTGTCCCTGGAGGTAAGCCAAATCACAGTTGCACCCTCATCGAGCACACATGAAATGGCCACTTTGGTTCAGATGGTCTGCAGACACTTGAAAGTGAGATGCGAATTAAAAGCTATCCTTTTAAGCCTGAGGGCAAACAGGCTTTTCAAGCAATAGCTGGCAGCGGTGGGATTTGAACCCACGCCTCAGAAGAGACCGGAGCCTTAATCCAAACGCATTTACAAAAAGCAGAAAGAGTGTGTCTACTGTTCTTTTTTGAGCAACAGCAGGCGAGCATACTGACAACCGGCCATTAGGCTGTTTATGCCAGGAACACGTTCCATCTGTAACAGAGCCGCTCGTTAACAAACACGTGAGAGTGTATACTGGGCTGCATTGTTTTCTCTTTCGAGAGAGGAATCCTGTTGTACCGACCTTAAGATAACGCAACAAAGCTGCTCGTGAAATTGTATGTCCGCAAAGCAAATACCTAAAGCAACCGTAGTCGGCAGGGTTTGAACCTGCACGGGGAGACCCCAATGGATTTCAAGTCCATCGCCTTAACCACTCGGCCACGACTACAATAGATTACAGGTCCTCTGGGCTTAGCGCGTGTGGCAAGGTGGGGCGAGCCGGCAGCGTATCAGGCGATGTAATGGGACGTCAAATACGGACAGGGAGGACATCAACAAAAACAGCAAACAGTCCCCTGTCATGACCCGGAATCGCTGCGGCCACCAAAAAGAGTCATACCATAATATGATCAAGGCAAGCCCAACAGCCCTCTGGCGAAGTTGTGAGAGCAGGACTTCCTGACTACATCTACAGGGAGGGAAGCCTTTTGCTCAGGTGTCAAGGAATTTCTGGTGCGTGTGCTGAAGCAACGCACTATCAATACAAAGGGCGATGCCAGAACAGCTCACAAAGTAAAGGTGAGGTACAGGTGGGCACCCATCAGCCAAACAGGGACTTGAAACATGGACCCTCATATTAAAAGTCTGATGCTCTACCGATTGAGCTATCCGGGCTCGTGAGGGCATGCCCCAAGTTATCGGTGTAGACGCTCAAGGCGGGGGTGTCCTGCAGGTGCGGTTCCGTTGGTCGTTTCCGCCATTGTGTTTTACACTAGGCCCCGACGATGCTTCTCAGACTCACAGGGTTCTGTCAGCTTTGGGTTCTGTGCACCTTTCTGAAGTAGGGTTGTTCAGTCTTACATCTGGAGGCGATGCCACCTGTAGATTGCAGTTCATCAAGTACACCTGAACCGGGTAATGGGATTCTGGGAGTTGGCAGGTAAGTGAAACTCAGACGTGTTTTAAAACTACCCTGACAGCTTATCTTTGGTATTTTTCTGCTCTTGCATGCCTTATAGGTTCCTTCAAAGCAAACATTTGTAAAATCACAGAAATTGTTGTATGCTCACATTGGTTTACATTAAACATGTACAGTATATATATAGACTGTGGTTCACAAATCTGATCTTGTGTGGTGTGCTATCATCGTCACAGCACACCACACGTTATAGGTGCAAAACTATTAAATCCAGGATTTTTTTTGCTCATGTTTGTGGTCTCTCCCAGTTTTAAACTACTCTACAATTTAAAAAAAAATTGGTGAGGCCCCCGGCATAAGAGCTACCTTCTCAATGCACGGTAATTCATCACTGTCCCTGGAGGTATGCCAAATCACAGTTGCATGCCCCCTCATCGAGCACACATGAAATGGCCACTTTGGCTCAGATGGTATGCAGGTACTTGAAAGTGAGATGCGAATTAAAAGCTGCCCTTTTAAGCCTGAGGGCAAAAAGGCTTTTCAAGCAATAGCTGGCAGCGGTGGGATTTAAACCCACACCTCCGAAGAGACTGGAGCCTTAATCCAGCGCCTTAGACCGCTCGGCCACGCTACCACAGATTTGACACCTCGGCCGGCCCTTTCTCGCCGCTGCCATCGCTCAGATGGCTTTACAGTCACAAGTCGGCGCGGACGAGATACACCAGCTGGCAAGTAATTCTATATTCTTTTGGTGCTCAGTACACAGTTTTGAAGTAACACCGCATGAAAGATGCATTTACAAAAAGCAGAAAGAGCGTGTCTACTGTTCTTTTTTGAGCAACAGCAGGCGAGCATACTGACAACCGGCCATTAGGCTGTTTATGCCAGGAACACGTTCCATCTGTAACAGAGCCGCTCGTTAACAAACACGTGAGAGTGTATACTGGGCTGCATTGTTTTCTCTTTCGAGAGAGGAATCCTGTTGTACCGACCTTAAGATAACGCAACAAAGCTGCTCGTGAAATTGTATGTCCGCAAAGCAAACACCTAAAGCAACCGTAGTCGGCAGGGTTTGAACCTGCGCGGGGAGACCTCAATGGATTTCAAGTCCATCGCCTTAACCACTCGGCCACGACTACAATAGGTTACAGGTCCTCTGGGCTTAGCGCGTGTGGCAAGGTGGGGCGAGCCGGCAGCGTAACAGGCGATGTAATGGGGCGTCAAATACGGACAGGGAGGACATCAACAAAAACAGCAAACAGTCCCCTGCCATGACCCGGAATTGCTGCGGCCACCAAAAAGAGTCATAACCATAATATGATCAAGGCAAGCCAACAGCCCTCTGGCGAAGTTGTGAGAGCAGGACTTCCCGACTACATCTACAGGGAGGGAAGCCTTTTGCTCAGCTGTCAAGGAATTTCTGGTGCGTGTGCTGAAGCAACGCACGATCAATACAAAGGGCGATGCCAGAACAGCTCACAAAGTAAAGGTTAGGTACAGGTGGGCACCCATCGCCCGAACAGGGACTTAAACCCTGGACCCTCAGATTAAAAGTCTGATGCTCTACCGACTGAGCTATCCGGGCTCGTGAGGGCATGCCCCAAGTTATCGGTGTAGACGCTCAAGGCGGGGGTGTCCTGCAGGTGCGGTTCTGTTGGTCGTTTCCGCCATTGTGTTTTACACTAGGCCCCGACGATGCTTCTCAGACTTACAGGGTTCTGTCAGTTTAGGGTTCTGTGCACCTTTCTGAAGCAGGGTTGTTCAGTCTTACATCTGGAGGCGATGCCACCTGTAGATTGCAGTTCATCAAGTACACCTGAACCGGGTAATGGGATTCTGGGAGTTGGCAGGTAAGTGAAACTCAGACGTGTTTTAAAACTACCCTGACAGCTTATCTTTGGTATTTTTCTGCTCTTGCATGCCTTATAGGTTCCTTCAAAGCAAACATTTGTAAAATCACAGAAATTGTTGTATGCTCACATTGGTTTACATTAAATATGTACAGTATATATATAGACTGTGGTTCACAAATCTGATCTTGTGTGGTGTGCTATCATCGTCACAGCACACCACACGTTATAGGTGCAAAACTATTAAATCCAGGATTTTTTGTGCTCATGTTTGTGGTCTCTCCCAGTTTTAAACTACTCTACAATTTTTAAAAAAATTGGTGAGGCCCCCGGCATAAGAGCTACCTTCTCAATGCACGGTAATTGATCACTGTCCCTGGAGGTAAGCCAAATCACAGTTGCATGCCCCCTCATCGAGCACACATGAAATGGCCACTTTGGCTCAGATGGTATGCAGGTACTTGAAAGTGAGATGCGAATTAAAAGCTGCCCTTTTAAGCCTGAGGGCGAACAGGCTTTTCAAGCAATAGCTGGCAGCGGTGGGATTTGAACCCACGCCTCCGAAGAGACTGGAGCCTTAATCCAGCGCCTTAGACCGCTCGGCCACGCTACCACAGATTTGACACCTCGGCCGGCCCTTTCTCGCCGCTGCCATCGCTCAGATGGCTTTACAGTCACAAGTCGGCGCGGACGAGATACACCAGCTGGCAAGTAATTCTATATTCTTTTGGTGCTCAGTACACAGTTTTGAAGTAACACCGCATGAAAGATGCATTTACAAAAAGCAGAAAGAGCGTGTCTACTGTTCTTTTTTGAGCAACAGCAGGCGAGCATACTGACAACCGGCCATTAGGCTGTTTATGCCAGGAACACGTTCCATCTGTAACAGAGCCGCTCGTTAACAAACACGTGAGAGTGTATACTGGGCTGCATTGTTTTCTCTTTCGAGAGAGGAATCCTGTTGTACCGACCTTAAGATAACGCAACAAAGCTGCTCGTGAAATTGTATGTCCGCAAAGCAAACACCTAAAGCAACCGTAGTCGGCAGGGTTTGAACCTGCACGGGGAGACCCCAATGGATTTCAAGTCCATCGCCTTAACCACTCGGCAGGACATCAACAAAAACAGCAAACAGTCCCCTACCATGACCCGGAATCGCTGCGGCCACCAAAAAGAGTCATAACCATAATATGATCAAGGCAAGCCAACAGCCCTCTGGCGAAGTTGTGAGAGCAGGACTTCCCGACTACATCTACAGGGAGGGAAGCCTTTTGCTCAGCTGTCAAGGAATTTCTGGTGCGTGTGCTGAAGCAACGCATGATCAATAAAAAGGGCGATGCCAGAACAGCTCACAAAGTAAAGGTAAGGTACAGGTGGGCACCCATCGCCCGAACAGGGACTTGAACCCTGGACCCTCAGATTAAAAGTCTGATGCTCTACCGACTGAGCTATCCGGGCTCGTGAGGGCATGCCCCAAGTTTTCGGTGTAGACCAGAGGTGCCCAACCTTTTTTGATCCAAGATCTACTTTTCAAGTAGCCAACCTCCCGAGATCTACCAGTCCAGTGTCAACATCGCAAACCCACACACATCATTTCCAGCCTGCAGTAACTAACCTCACAACACTTTTTCTTGTTGTCACACAACTACTAGACATCACAATAAAAACCCTCCCTCTCTCAAACACACACAGACAAATTCCTCTCACACAGTTGCCAGTTTGCATAGTGCGCTGTAGCACAAACCCGCTCTCTCTGCTCCTCTCTCTCTGTCACACTCACTCACTCTCTCTCTCACACACACACACACACACACCAATCTGCGTGATGAGCAATAGTCATAACTGACCTTAATATGAACCAAACAGAAACATAAACCAGATAGATCTCTAAGTTTGAAAAAAGGAAATCACTTTCTACCTTAGTGGGAGACCTGGCACTGGGAGGAGGAGGCTAGCTTCTCGTAGTTAGGAGTGTAGGAGCTGGTTGCAAGGCGTAGGCAGGCTGCAAGGTGGTCATCAGTCATTGTTGATCTGTACTTGGACTTGATGATTTTCATGTGTGAGAAAGCAGACTCGCACAAATAAGTTGATCCAAAAAGAGCTGTCAAGTTCAAGGCACATCTTCTGAGATTGGGATATTTCTCCTCCACCAGTAGTTTCCAGAACACTACATGCTCTCCAGGTTGAGCAGATGTTGATCTGGCTTTGATCTCAATGTCATTTTGCAATGTCAGAATCTCATCCTCAAGAGCGGAGCTTTCCAAGTCGAAAAGTGATTTGACTTTGGCTGCAATGTCACCAACATCAATACTTGCAGCAAATGGATAACACATATAGCTGGCTACAGGCTCGATGGATGCAAAGTCAGTAAAACGCCTCGCAAACTCTGACGAGATGCTCTGAACATGCTCCTCATAACGTGCACTGTCAAGCTGTGTCACACCTTTACCTTGACGTTGTAGTTCTGCCTGCATGTGAGGGAAGTTGCGCAGGTTACCACGCTGCAGCCTGCTTGACATCAGCTGTAGCTTGCTTTTAAATGTGTTCACTGAACTCATCATGTTGACTACATCTTTACCCTTACCCTGCAGCTCTAAATTCAATTCATTGAGCTCGGCAGTGAGATCAGTGAGGAAAGATACATCTAACAGCCACTGGTGGTCCTCTAGCTTTGTATGGTAATCCACATGTTTTGAAAGCTTCAGGAAGTCCTTGATTTCAGGTAATAACTCCGTGAATCTGGACAAAAATTTACCACTGCTTAACCACCTAACATCCGTGTGAAGCAGCAGGTCTGTGTGCTCAGCCTCATTCTCCTCCAAGTGAGCACAGAAAAGCCTTCTCTGCAGACTCCTGGCCCGAACTGAACACACAATCTTCATCGCAATATCCATCACTTCTTTCATATTTAAAATCTTTCCACACAACGCTTGCTGGTGAATTATACAATGATAATTCAGGATATCTGGGAAGGATTCACTTTCTTTGCACAGTGCAATGAACCCACTGGTGCGGCCCATCATTGCAGGCGCCCCATCAGTTGTGATGGAGATCAGCTTGAAGAGCGGCAGTGTTGTCTCGCTAACAAATCCCATGAAACCATTAAAAATATCCTCACCTCTGGTGTGTCCTTTTAATGGCAAAAGTGTGAGCAGCTCTTCCTTGGCGCTCATGTCTTCAAAAACCATCCTGATGAAAACACACAATTGTACTACATCCACCGTATCAGTCGACTCATCAAATTGGAGGGAAAAGCACTCACACGCATCAATATCCTCCCTCAGTTGCTCCTCCACATCCAC
>NC_136768.1:22347492-22354992 GCF_947034865.1 Barbatula barbatula | reverse complement strand
AACTTGGACTACGAGATGGAACAGCTAATGAAATGCATCAAAGGAAGAGCAAAAAAAATGAATGCTGGTTTGGCAACGAGACTCATGTGGGCGGGCAGGTGCATGAGCGAGACGGTAGGGGAGAACAACATGAGAATGACACGAGAGAGAGAGACTGTGGATCAGTAATTGAAATCGACAATGGTGAACAAACGGAAAGACAAGATATTTCACAACAGGTCATAGAGAAGGACACACAGAGCGCAACTGAGGAGATTGCAGAGGAAGGAATGGATGATTTAGCTAAAAGACAAAATGAAGCACAAAATGAGGAATCTAAAGAACAGACGGAACCAACTGAACAATCAAAACAAGAGGAAGGAACATGCACACCACTTGACCTTTCTGTTACTCTGGAAGATGAGATGGACCTAGAAGAGGATTTTAACAAGGATATGGAGGCAAGGGACGATGGAAAACCAAGACTAGATAAAAGACGGCGGAAAATAAAGGTAAAGCCATGTTTAGAAGGAATAAGGAAAAGAACAACTAACAAAGACCTACTAAAAGATAAATATGAACGTTTAAAAGACTTTGATGATATGAGTTAAAGAAATGAGTTTAATGAGTGTTTTTATATATTCATTCTTTATGGTTTTAAGTTTGGTTACTTTTAATGCCAGAGGACTTTCGGATTTTAACAAATTTGAAAAGGTGAAGGAAATGTTCAAGGATGAAGATGTGATTGTATTGCAAGAAACTAATTGGAGAGAAAAACATGTATGTGAAATAAGGAAAAGATGGAACGGTGAGATCTTATACAATAATGATGATAAGAGGTTTGGTAGAGGAGTGGCTTTTTTAATAAGAGGAAATGTGAATATTGTATGCAAGGTTATTTATAAAGATAATGTTGGGAAATGTTTAGCAGTAGAAATGGAATATGAAGACAAAAAACTGGTTGTGATAAACATACATGCACCTACGGAGGAAAGGGGGAAGAGAGATTATTTTAACAGTTTAAGGTCACTTTTAAATAAGCATCAGAATGTCTGTTTAATGGGAGATTTTAATACTGTGTTAAGCAAATTAGATGTGGCAGATGGAATGGTTTTTAAAAATGATATGGGAAGGAAAGAGTTAAAATCAATAATGGAAAACAATAACTTGGTGGATGTTTGGAGAGAAAGGAATGAAAGAAGACAATATTCAAGAAGACAAAGGGTGGGGAATTTTATGTGTCAATCAAGAATCGATTTTATTTTGTGTAAGAGGAATGTAGAAGTTTTTATTGAGAATGTGAGATATGGGGAAACAAGTTTAAGTGATCACAAGCCATTACACATGCAGATTGATTGGAGTACGATAAAGAGAGGTCCGGGGGTGTGGTTTTTAAATGCTGAAGTTTTAAAAAGTGAAGGGTATGTTTTAGATATAAAGACACTCATTGAAAGGGAAAAAGGGAATGTAATGTATGTGGAAGACAAAAGATTGTGGTGGGAAAATGTGAAATATTTAGTTAAAATTCACACCATGGAATTGTGCAGATTAATAGAGAAAGCAAAAAGACATAATGGACAGGAAATAAGGGGAAAATTGGAAAAAGAGTTACATCAGGGAAATAAAGATATGTCAAAGATAAAAGAATTGGAAAATAAACTTAAGGAAATAGAAGAAAAGAAACATGAAGGTGCAAGATTAAGGAGTAAAGCTCAATTTATTGTTGAGGGTGAAAAATGTACAAAATTTTTCTTTGATTTAGAAAGAAGGAAAGGGAAGGCTGAAATTATGAAAGTAGTGAAAAAGGAGAATGGAGAATTACGACCAAGATGGCGGCGCGAGTACATCGCGAGGCTCAGCGTCTCTCCAGTTTTAGCATTTATATAGTGTATTTCTTGCTCATCTCGGGTCTGTTCGTCCAGAACAGTTGTGCATTTACATCGTACACCCGACAGGAGCTTTTGGATATCAGTTTACGCATGTCCGGAAGTTGCATCAGCAACATTCAACTCGTCCCTGAGATCGTCAGAACATCCGATGCTGCCCACCTCACATGGCCGGGCGGAAGTGCTCGTCGGCAGCGGCGAGATCGTAAACAAAGGCGGGGGAAGCGCGGAGGGCTAAGAGCTAGGCTAAAGCTAACACCACACCGGCTCTCTTTACCCAGCATTTTCCTTGCTAATGTTCGATCATTAGTGAACAAAATGGACGAGATCAGACTCCGCATCATCAACAGCAAAAGACTTTTGAACTGCAATGTCATAATCTTCACGGAAACATGGCTTCACAGCGGTATACCGGACAACGCTATTGAGTTAGCGGGCTACAACACACACCGGGCGGATAGAACGGCAGAGGAATCCGGTAAGACAAGAGGAGGTGGATTGTGCATCTAACTCTGTTATTGTCGGGAGACACTGCTCGGCTAACCTTGAGTTTCTCATGGTTAAATGTAGACCGTTTTATCTGCCACGGGAATTCACTTCCACCATTATAACGGCAGCTTATATTCCACCGGATGCTGATGCCAAGCTTGCTATGAAAGAACTTCATGCAGCCATCAGTAAACAACAGACTGCTCACCCGGATGCTGCATTTATTGTTGCGGGAGATTTTAATCACTCTAACTTAAAGACAGTGCTCCCTAAATTTCATCAGCATGTTTCCTGCCACACAAGAGGAAACAAAACTTTGGACCATGTCTACACAAACATGGCTAAAGCTTACGCCGCGACACCCCTCCCCCACCTGGGACAATCTGATCACCTTTCTTTGTTCCTCACCCCCAAGTACATTAACCTCATTAATCGTGTGAAGCCATCAGTGAAGACCATCAAGGTGTGGCCTGCGGGGGCAGACTTTACACTCCAGGAAAGGTTTCTACACACAGACTGGAGTCTGTTTGCTTCTCAGGCCACCAGTGGCTCTCACACGGACATCAACAGCTACACCTCTTCTGTTTTGGACTACATAAATTCCACCATTGATAGTGTCACAACCCAGAAGCAGATCACCACATACCCTAATCAGAAGCCATGGATGAACAAGGAAGTGCGCCTCCTGTTGAAAGCACGTAACACTGCCTTCCGATCGGATGATGCACATGCCTATAGTACTTCTAGGGCAAACCTGAAGAGGGGCATCAAAAAGGCCAAGCACTGCTATAAGCTGAAGCTAGAGGAGCATTTTTCCAATTCTGACCCTCGACGCATGTGTCAGGGCATCCAGGCCATCAGTGATTACAAACCTAACCACTCCACCCCCATAGCCACAGATGCCGTCTTCCTGAACGAGCTTAATGACTTTTATGCTCGCTTTGAGAGAGACAATAAGGAAACAGCTACCAAGCTCACACCCTCTGCTGACCACCCAATCATCACACTTAACACCACTGATGTTCACAATGCACTAAGTCGGATCAACGCGCGCAAGGCTGCTGGCCCAGATGGCATCCCTGGTCGCGTACTCCGGGCATGTTCAGAGCAACTCGCTGGGGTCTTCACGGACATATTCAATATGTCCCTCGCCCAAGCAGTGGTTCCAGCATGTTTTAAATCCACCTCCATTGTGCCCATCCCAAAACATTCAAACCCGACGTGCCTGAACGACTACCGCCCGGTAGCACTCACACCAATTGTCATGAAGTGCTTTGAGCGGCTGGTCCTGGCACACCTAAAGGACTCTTTACCACCCACACTGGACCCATACCAATTTGCCTATCGCAACAATAGGAGCACAGATGATGCAGTGTCCATGGCGCTGCACTCCGTGCTCACACATCTGGACAACAAGGACACTTATGCACGTATGCTGTTCGTAGACTTCAGTTCTGCGTTCAATACCGTCATCCCTTCCAAGCTAATCGTCAAACTTGGAAACCTAGGCATCAACAACCCTACCTGCAATTGGATTATGGACTTCCTGACGAACAGGCCTCAGCTTGTTAGGTTAGGCCCCATCTGCTCCACCACCACCACCCTCAACACTGGTGTACCACAGGGCTGCGTACTGAGCCCCTTCCTCTACTCCCTTTTCACACTCGACTGCAGGCCTGTGAACGGATCTAACTCCTTCATCAAGTTTGCAGACGATACAACAGTGATTGGTCTCATCAGCAACAACGATGAGACTGCGTACAGGGAGGAGGTCCGGCACCTGGCCACATGGTGCTCAGCCAACAATCTGCTCCTTAACACCTCCAAGACAAAGGAGATCATCGTGGACTTCAGGAAGGCGAAAGGAGACACACACGACCCCATCCACATTAATGGAATGGCTGTTGAACGTGTTTCCAGTTTTAAGTTCCTGGGGACCCACATTTCGGAGGATCTGTCCTGGACCACCAACACCTCATGCCTGGTCAAGAAGGCTCACCAGCGTCTCTTCTTTCTGAGGACACTGAAGAAGAACCAACTGTCTTCAACTATCCTGGTGAACTTCTATCGCTGCACGATAGAGAGCATCCTGACCAACTGTGTCACAGTCTGGTACGGGAACTGTTCTGTTGCTGAGCGCAAGGCATTGCAGCGGGTGGTGAAAACAGCCCAGCGCATCACAGGGACTACACTTTCTGCCATTGAGGACATCCAGAAGAAACGCTGTCTGCGTCGAGCTCGCAGCATTCTCAAGGACTCCTCTCACCCCGCTCATAGACTGTTTACTCTCCTGCCTTCTGGTAGGCGCTTCCGGTGCCTCCGGACAAGAACCAGCAGACTAAGAAACAGCTTTTTTCCCAGAGCTGTTTCATCATTGAACTCTGCCCCCCACTGATTCCACTACCTCTCATACCTTTAACTCCAATGCTGCTACAACATTGTTTACATTGCACTACAGGGCTGCATGCATGACTGAACTGTACACACCAGTACTTCATGTATCTGCTCTACCGGACTGTTTACACACACACAGCACCATTTGCACTCTTTACTGCTCACTTGCACACCAGGAATATTTAACTGAATGCTCATTTGCACTAATGGACCACTTCCATAACTGCATTAACCTATATACTGCACTGTAATTCTATTAACTGCATCTAGTCATCTATTGCACTGTAACTTCAATAACTGTATTAACTAATCAACTGCACGGTAATTCTATTAACTGCATCTAGTCATCAATTGCACTGTAACTTCAATAACTGCATTAACTAATCAACTGCACGGTAATTCTATTAACTGCATCTAGTCATCAATTGCACTGTAACTTCAATAACTGCATTAACTAATCTACTGCTCTGTAACCTTATTAACTGCATTAACTCATCTTCTGGACTGCAACCTATTAACTACATTAATTCGTATACTGCACCGTAACTTTAATAACTGCATCAACTTCTACAACTGCATTAACTCACCTATTGCACTGCAACTTTAATAGCTAATGTCAATAATTTATGCATACCTAAGTCACTTGCACTATTTTAGTCTAAATTATTATCTGTTCATATCCACCTGTACATTAATGCTCATAGTATATAGTTATCTGTATATATTGTTCATAGTTACTGTCATATTTTCATAGAACACACCTACTGCAAAATATTTTTATAGTCCATGCCCACTGTATTATATTTTTCATATTGTATTCTGTATTTATTCTAACTGTATATCCTGCACTTGCTAACTGCACTTCTGGTTAGACCTAAACTACGTTTCGTTACACTGTACTTGTATATGTGTAATGACAATAAAGTTGAATCTAATCTAATCTAATCTAAAGAAGTAAAGAGTAATGAAGAAATTCTAAAAGAAATGAAAAGGTATTATGAGAAATTATTTACATCTGAAGGAGTGCAGGATGAAAAAGAAGAAATGTTCAAGCAGATAAAAACTAAAGTAGGAAAGGAAGACAAGGAAGATTGTGACAAAGAGATAAGTGAAGAGGAGATTGAAAGAGCTATAAATGAATTAAACAAAAAGAAAAGTCCTGGAATTTATGGTTTAGGGAGTGAGTTTTATATTGTCTTTAAGGATGTTTTAACCAGCATTTTAAAGGAAGTGTATGATGAGATCTTTAATAAGGGGCAGATGAATCTAAGAATGGGAATGGGTTTAATGAAAACAATATATAAGAAAAAAGGAGAAAAGACTGAACTGAAGAATTATAGGCCGCTTACTATGTTAAATACCGATTTGAAAATTTTAGCAAAAATTTTAGCAAACAGATTAAAAGAAGTGATGCCGAAAATAATAAAGACAAATCAAGTATATGGGGTTAAAGGGAAGGACATAGCAGATACGACAATAAGCATTCAGGATACAATTAGATACATGAAGGAGAAAAAAATGGAGGGATATCTGATAAGCTTAGATTTTGAAAAGGCTTTTGACAGGGTGGAACATGAATTTTTATTTGGAGTTTTAAACAGTTTTGGATTTGGAGGAAATTTTATAAAGTGGGTAAAAATTTTATATAAAGGAGCTGTAACTAGAATTAAATGCAACGGGTTTTTAACAGAATGTTTTAAACTAACAAGATCTATAAGACAAGGGTGCCCTATGTCAGCACTGCTATATTCACTAGTTGCGGAACCCTTGGGGCTGGCTATGAGGGAAGAAATGGGAATAAAAGGTATTAACGTAGAAGGGAATATGGAAGGCGAAACAATTTTTCAGTATGCAGATGACACTACGCTTATTGTGAAGGAAATGGAGGGAGTAAAACGTGCAATGAGAATTGCACAAAAAATTTGCAAAGCATCGGGAGGGAAAGTTAACGAAGAGAAAAGTGTGTATATGAGATGTGGGAATGTGCCAGCTTTAACAAGTTTTTTTGCTTTTAAAGAAGTGAAAGACATCAAGATTTTAGGAGTTTTAATGGGGGAAGATGAAAAGAGAGCTAATGAAACAATGTGGGAAGGTATTTTAGGAGACATTGAAAGAAGGCTACATTTCTGGAAACTAAGAACATTATGTCTTAAAGGGAAGGTTTTAATTTCGAATGTCTTAATGATGTCTAAGTTATGGTATGTCCTATATGTGTCAGCTATGCCTTTGTGGATTGAAAAAAGATTAAAGAGATGTTTTTTAAACTTTATATGGGAAGGGAAACCCCCAAGGATAGCATATGACACTTTGATTGGAGCAGTTGGGAAAGGTGGTCTGGGTCTAATAGATGTAGCACAAAGGAAAAACAGTCTAAGGGTTAAAATTGTCAAAAAGTATCTGGATAAAGAGAATATAACAACATGGAAGAAAACGATGCAATATTTTTTAAATAAATGCGGTAATTTCTTTTTGGGAGAAGACATTTTATGGATGAGAACTAAAGCTTGGATGACAGAAAAGATGCCAGACTTTTACAAGGAAATGATGAGTGCATGGGGGAATTTTTTAACCTGTGTACAACACATGCTGAGTGGTAGAGAGGATATTTTAAATCAACCATTGTTCTTAAACAAGAACATTTTAAACCAAGGGAAAGAGGTGTTTTTTAAGAAGTGGTGGGAGGTGGGAATTACAAAAGTGAGAGATGTTTAAATGAGTTTAAGGAGGGATTTTTATCTGTGCAGTACATTGT
>NC_136768.1:22337492-22342492 GCF_947034865.1 Barbatula barbatula | reverse complement strand
CCATTTGAACAAACTCACCGGAAGTGTTGCCACTTAACAGTACGACACTCAAAGAAGCGCAATCAGCGACCCGGAACATGACCGCAGCTGTGTTCAATCAGGCCGGTTAGCTCAGTTGGTTAGAGCATGGTGCTAATAACGGCAAGGGCGAGGTTTAGAACCCCTTACTGGCCCCTGGCATCCTGTACATCTCTCATTTCTAAAATGATGCTGGGGTCGTTTGCGGAAAGGCCGAAATAGTTCAGTTGGGAGAGCGTTAGACTAAAGGTCCCTGGGTCAGTTTCCGCAAGGCTTCGCCAGCACATTGCTTTACCGCAGAGCTATTTGTGCACCCTGGACCGGGTGGCCTTTTCTTGTGTGCCTGATGTGGCTACAACCACTCGGCACAGGGTTCCATGGTGTGATGGTTAGCACTCTGGACTCTGAATCCAGCAATCCGAGTTTAAATCTCGGTCGGACCTCTCAGCACAGCATTCTCCTTTATAGGGCTTCCAATCAGAACCCCTTCCGAGGGGCCCATGTCTGGAATTGCTTCTGCCCAATGGTTTGAGCCTTTCTACTAGCATGTTGGCGCACGATTGAAATTCTTCTGCATTTTTTCGCTTACTAGACGCCTCTATCCACAAACACTCGCAGGCGAGAGATAAAGTAGCATTTTTAATCCTTTTATAGCAATTGGACTCTGAATCCAACCATCAGAATTCAAGTCTCGTTGGGACATCTCAGCGGAGCATTCTCTTTTACAGGGCGTCCAATCAGAACCCCTTCCGAGGGGCCCATGTCTGGAATTGCTTCTGCCCAACTGTTTGAGCCTTTCAACTAGCACGAACTAACTGGAACTGTTGTCACTTAACGGTACGATTTTTCTAGATTTTTCATGAGCTAACCGGACTTATTTTGACAATCGCCCAACAATAAGGGGATAACGCTATTCATGAAACTACGGTGAAAGCGCAAGGAAACGCACCACAGTACACGTTCACACTGTCTAAATGAAAATGCAAATAACACTGCAAGAAAGTTTGTGGGAGGACATTTTTACTTAGCGGTGAGCCTATATAAAGCGGTGAGCGAATAAAGCCTCGAATAATATCAGGTCAAATATTAGACACACAATAAATTCCTATATGCAGTGTTGATTAAATAAGACTATCAAATTCTAGCAGCCCCCCCGGCCAGGCAAACAGTGCAAAACAGTGTGCAAACGGTGGCGAGGAACCCAAAACTCCATTGGAGGAGAAAAAAACCTCAGAGGGAGACCAGGCCTAACCAGGGGATTACAGTTCTCCTCTGGCAAAAACTGCAGCCTCTGCACAAGCTTGACAGTGCTTGCACAACAAGGCAAAATAAAAAACAAAGTTAGATTTAAAATTATCATTAATAATCTAATAGCGACTGAAGTTTTGTAGAGTCGCCACGTCCTTCGTCCAGCATTTGTCAGGTCTGGGAATGGATTGCGCCCTGCCCGCTCCGGTAACCTTGGACTGCGTCCTGCCCGCTCTGGTAACCTTGGAACAATGAGACAAAGACTGGCTGAGAGTAGAGTACTGTTCTGCACTCTTTGATGCAACAAATGCATCAGTTGTTATTGGAAGTGTCCCTGGTTCCGGTTGATCTAACTAGTGCAGCCTAGATCTTTGAAATATATATATTATGATAGTCTTGTGTATGCAAGAGTAAAAAGATGCGTCTTTAGTCTAGATTTAAACTGACAGAGTGTGTCTGCCTCCCGGACAGTGCAGGGAAGACTGTTCCAAAGTTTAGGCGCTAGATAGGAAAATGATCTGCCGCCTGCACTTGATTTTGAAATTCTAGGTATTACCAACTGGCCTGACACCTGAGAGCGTAGTGCACGTGATGGACTATAATACGTTAGAAGTTCTCTCAAGTAGTGAGGAGCTAAACCATGCAAGGCTTTATAGGTAATAAGCAAGATTTTAAAGTTTATGCGATGCTTTACAGGTAACCAGTGCAAGGTTGACAGAACCGGGCTAATATGCTCATACTTTTTTGTACGGGTAAGAACTCGAGCTGCCGCATTTTGGACCAGTTGGAGTTTTTGTAATAGGCCTGCAGGGCAACCACCTAATAGTGCATTACAGTAATCCAGTCTTGATGTCATAAAGGCATGTATAAGCTTCTCTGCATCTGATGGTGACAGCATATGACGTAGTTTAGATATATTTTTAAGATGGAAAAACGCAATTTTACAGGTGTTGGCGACCTGGTTCTCAAATGACAGAGTACTATTGAATATAAAGCCAAGATTCTTAGCTAAAGATGAGGGTTTTATGGAACATTCATCAATAGTTAAGCAGTATTCTTGCTTGTTACATAGGGCGGTTTTCGGTCCGATAAGTAACACTTCAGTTTTTTCCGAGTTCAGTAATAAAAAATTGCTACTCATCCACTTTTTTATATCGACTATGCATTCCACTATTCGATGGAATTGCTGTGTTTCATGAGGCTTCGAGGAAATATAAAGTTGCGTATCATCAGCATAACAGTGAAAGCTTACTCCGTGTCGCTTTATTATATCTCCTAGAGGTAGCATGTATAATGCGAAAAGCATAGGCCCTAAGACTGAGCCCTGTGGTACACCGTACTGGACTTTCGATTTGCGTGATACCTCATTGTTTATTGCTACATATTGAAAACGGTCGCATAAATAAGATCTAAGCCATTTCAAAGCTATTTCCTTAATACCGACATCATTTTCGAGTCTATGTAGGAGCATGCTGTGGTCAATGGTGTCGAATGCAGCACTAAGATCTAGCAGCACCAATAAGGAGATACAATCTCGGTCGGACGCATAAGCAGATCATTTGTAACTCTAATCAGAGCAGTCTCTGTACTGTGATGTGCTCTAAATCCAGACTGGAAATCTTCATTAATCTCATTCCTTTGGAGGAAGGAGCAAATTTGAATTGAGACTACTTTTTCCAGAACTTTAGATAAGAAAGGTAGATTCGAAATAGGTCTGTAGTTAACTAGTTCCCTTTCTGTCGGTCTCTCGACGTTGTGTCGAAGCCGACAGATGGGGTTCGCCCTTGAGAACCAGTCATCTCTGACTATTTTGAAAAGGCCAATGAAATTTGGCGAATGAAATTTGCATGCCGGGCCCCGCCCCCGGAAATCCGGGTATAAAAGGGGAGCCGGCGTGCTCATTCATTTACCATTTGTTCTTCGGAGCCTATGCATCGTTTGACGACAGCTGAATTCCTGACGTGGTGCAGCGGATTGTCCCTTCCGAGCGATCATCCCCCCGGCGTTTCAGCAGTTCCAGAGGTGTTTTCTGAAAGAGATATATTCTTGAAAGAGCAAATTTCTCAGCGTGGCATGTCCCGCTGTTCTCGTGGGTGCGGTTCCCTCATTGAGGAGGGGGACGGACACGATGCTTGCGTCAGGTGTTTGGGGGTCCAACACGCTGAGGCAGCATTCGTGGAGTCATCCTGCCCGCACTGCGGGCAGATGGCGATACAGACGTTGCGGTCACGGGTGGCTGCGCTCTTTCGAGAGCCAGCCACCACCTCGTCTGCTTCCCGCTCTGCGACCGCGGTGGCCACGGCCCCGCCGTCAGCAGCGGCGAGCAGCTTGGGTGGCATGGGGATTTCCGTGAGCGTAAACCCGTCAGCCGATGGCTCGCGGACCGTTCACGCCCCGACTCGCTCGTCTGGCCGTTCCCAGGAAGGCGGTTCCACACCGTCTTACTCCTTCGTCACGCAATCGGACTCGATGCGTGACGACGATGAGATGTCCCTCGCAGCATCGGAGGGCGACCTCCTGGCATCCGACCCTGACGATTCATTCGAGCCGTCTCCGTCCAGGGATAGAGTTCAGGAAAAGGCAGACGTCGAGATGTCAGCCATGCTCTATCGGGCCGCCGCGAGCATCGGGCTGCAGTGCACCGCACCGCCCACGCCCCAACGCTCGCGGCTGGATAATTGGTACATCGGGTCCGAGCACAGCTCCAAGCCGCGCACGCCCCCTGTACCTTTTTTCCCCGAGGTGCATGAGGAGCTCAGCAAGACCTGGAACGCCCCCTTTTCGGCTCGTTCCCGTCATGCTGACTCTGTCGCCCTTTCTTCCCTCGATGGCGGGGCAGCTAGAGGCTACGTTGATGTCCCCCAGGCTGAACGTGCAGTCGCGGTGCACCTGTGCCCGCAGACGGCGGCCACCTGGAGGTCTCGACCTAGACTCCCGTCCAAGCCGTGTAGGGTTTCGGCATCGCTGGTGTCGAAATCCTATAACGCTGCTGGACAAGCTGCCTCAGCTCTTCATGCCATGGCCATCCTGCAGGTTCATCAGGCCAAGGCACTGAAAGAGCTCCACGAGGGTAAGACCGACCCGAAGGTTATGCAGGAGCTCCGCGCTGCCACCGACCTTGCCCTCCGGGCAACGAAGGTGACAGCGCGAGCTTTGGGTCGAGCGATGTCCACACTAGTGGTCCACGAGAGACACCTCTGGCTAAACCTTGCGCAGATGCGTGAAGCCGAGAAAGTTCGCTTCCTCGATGCTCCCATCTCGCAAGGAGGGCTGTTTGGTGACACTGTCGAGGACTTCTCCCAGCAGTTCTCGGCAGTGCAGAAGCAGACAGAGGCCATTAAGCACATCCTGCCCCGCCGCGACCCGACCGCCTTTCGGCCGTCGAGGTCCCGTGGAACGTCTGCCTCCCAGCAGCCCCGGCCTTCCTCTTAGTCAGCTCCGGCTACGGTGCCCCCTCCTCAGGCGGCCCCCCGGAAAAGGACGGAGAGGAAGCGACCACCGTCTCGTCAGCAGCCGCCGCAGAAGCAGAAGCGTTCCTGACGAGCCGGACCCGGCGAGATCGAGATCGGGCCCGACCCCAGCCATTCCATCGCTGACGGGTCGGAAAGGGACGGTCCCTGCCCCGTCCCAACATCTGCTAGGCCCTTTTCAGGGCCTAGCGCCCACTTCCTCACAAAAAGAGCAGTCTCTCTCTCTGGGTCCCCCTTTCAGCCGCACTCACCCTCCGCAGGACG
>NC_136768.1:22302492-22322492 GCF_947034865.1 Barbatula barbatula | reverse complement strand
TTAATGTTTCTTATCCAATCCTCTGGTATTGCACTTTTTATTATCTTAAACTTATTCTCAATTTCTTGTCTACTATATTCTTCTTTTGCTTCCTCTTTTTTAGATGGAAAAAAAAATAAATAAAACAATTTCCAGCAAAGTCGTGACGTGCTGTTGTCGGGCTAGAAATCCATCGGGGTCTCCCCGCGCAGGTTCCAATCCTGCCGACTATGTGTGCGGTGCATTGAACTCAGCTGTTGATTTGTCTCTCTAGAGGAGAAAAACCCACACTTCATCTCGGGCAAACCCTTTGCAATGTGACTTACTTTTTTCGGGTGTCCATAGCAGATTTCCACATTACGGACAGCAGTATGCTTGCTCCAAAAGTCCAAGCCTTACACTAATGTCTGAGGTCCTCGTCTGGCATTTGTCAGAGTTGGACAAATCTGTTAATAAGGCAGATTTAAATCTGATTACCTGTGGTCAGCGTGCAATCAGCGTCGTCGACACCTCGTCAGAGGCGATTGGAGTTATTTGGGGATGGAATTGATTTTTACTTCTTTTCCTCCTCTCAATTGAAGTGGTCTGAGAGGAGCCTGCAGGAGAAATGACCCTCTGTGAACATTGTGGCGTGACAGTGTGCACGCTGGTTCGTGGACAGATTGGCAAAGCTCGAGATTCTCTTCATCGTCGCAATTCGGTTTCTTTAGCTCTGGGAAACAGTGGGACCATGACTGACACCTGAACAAGGGCAATACGGTGTTGCCTTTTCTGAGGTGTCCGTCACTCAGGACCCCTGCTTTCACGCAAGCGGACCAGGTTTAGCTCTCAATTTGGGAAGCTCAGAGGCTTCTTTTCCTTGCTGGCGTTTCGGCTAGAAATACCTTATTGTTATAGAGTAAGGCTCTGTTGAGCCAGCTTCGCTGTCAGGCCACCGCGTGATGGGGTGCTGCAGAACACAACTGCTGCAGCTATGTTCAACATAGCAAGGAAAAGCTTCTCTCGTCCCTGGGTGGGCTTGAACCACCAACCTTTCAGTTAACAGCCGAACGCGCTAACCGATTGCGCCACAGAGACGGATGTGTGTATGCAGTCGGGGATAGCGACAGAAAACGATGCGGTACTTTCCTCGGACACGTCGCTCCGTTTGAATCGGAATTAAAGTGCCAAAGCATGGCAAAACTACGAGCAAACACGTAGCACCGCCGCGCTTGTTTTCAGAGAACCCCCGTCAGAAGTTTTACTCGTCCCAAGAAGGCCCCAGCACTAGGCCTGCTAGCCAGGGCACTCCCGTAGAGGAGCAACGCAGGGTTCAAAACCACGGCACTGCGATTAAGATTCGCATGCGTTACCGACTGCACTGGCCAGGCCTCGCTTTGAGTGTCATGTCTGCCAGTACTACCAAACGGTCACGAGTCGTCTCTCTTGATGTAGGGTGCCATCATTTTGTAGGATGCATTCCACAAGAACTGCGGCGCGCTCCAAGACGAGCCCGTATAGCTCAGTCGGTAGAGCATCAGACTTTGAATCTGCCCTTTTTAGGCCCACCTCCTGGTGGCCAAACTTTAGGCTCACCCGTTAAACTCCCGCCTCCTTGTTGTACTGCTGTGGCCCGACAGCTTGTAGAAGACCATTGTTCAAGTGTAGTCGTGGCCGAGTGGTTAAGGCGATGGACTAGAAATCCATTGGGGTCTCCCCGCGCAGGTTCGAATCCTGCCGACTACGTAGCTCAGCTGCTTATTTGTGTCTCTCGAATAGTTAAACCGAAACTTCATCTCAAGTCAAGGCCTTTGAAGCAATCCCAAGGTTGCAAGTCGTGATTGTATAGTGGTTAGTACTCTGCGTTGGGCCGCAGCAACCCCGGTTCGAATCCGGGTCACGGCAGCATATTAAGGGGTCTTGATGAAGCACGTCTTCCCTCTCACTTTGGCCCTGTGTAGGTGACGAGCACCAAATGCCTTCTGAGCCTTTTACCAGGGTTTGAGAAGTGGCTAACGCACAGGAATAAATAAAAAACCAGACACACCATTCACTTCCTCTTTGACTTTTCTTCAAATTTTTGAACATGCAGGACTCAAGCCAAAAAGTCCGTTATGGGCAAGCGTATTAACTTCGTGGACAAACCCCCAAAAGGTGGTTGTCCACAAACCTATAACACATAGTCCATTCATATAAACTGCATGTGGTCCTGTCCACCTGTAGATTACAGTAGTAGTCCACAAGTATGAAGTTCATGGACACTCTTTAGAATAATCTATATGCATTGACGACCCTGTTAGTCTGTTGGTACACTTTAATAGACATACATATGTTAGCAGCAACTCACATAATGCTTATTTATGCTTAAAAATGAGTTTCCACCAACTCACTACGCGTTGTGCATTCATATAGACTGCAGGTGGACACTTCCTGTATGACTTAGTGAAAAACGGAGAAATGTCCACCTGCAGTTTATTTTAATGGGCGACACGTATTAAGTTCGTGGACACACTTTAGAATAATCTATATGCATTAACGACCCTGTTAGTCTGTTGGTACACTTAAATAGACACACATATGTAAGCAGCAACTCACAGATGACGGAATTATGCCCTTAAAGTGGTTGTCCACAAACCTAATACGCGTGTGCCGTTCATATAAGCGTAAGGTGGTCGATTACCAAAAAAACTACAACGGACTACAAATATGGCACACGACCGGAACCAGCTTCCGGTTTTCTGCCATGTTTGTAGTCCTGCGTAGTTCTTTTCTTTATTCGATTCCCCAGGCGTTTATAATCAATTATATGAATAAACAACGACGCGATTCACATATTAAACTTTATTAGACACACATATGTTCGCAAGAACTCACATAATGCTTATTTATGCTTAAAAACGAGTTGTCACCAACTCACTACACGTGGTGCATTCATATAAACTGCGGGTGGTCACTTTCTGGTTGCCATATTTGTAGTACTTTGTAGTTTTTCTCGTTACTTAGTTTCGCCAGGCTTTTCTTTTTTACTTTTTTCCCGACGTATTTATATATACGACTAAAGAACCACCTTATTCCCTTAGTACACTTTATACAACACACATATGTTATTATCGACTCGTAGAAGGCTGTATTTTGCCTTAAAATGGGTCGTCCACCAACTTAATACACGTGGTCCCTTCAAATAAATGGCTGGTGGTCGCTTCCTGCGTGACTTGGCGAAAACACAGAAACGTCCACCTGCAGTTTATTTGAGCGGGCCACGTGTATCAAGTTGGTGGACATAATACTTATTAGCAATGTTTAACTAAAAAATATAAATTTATATGTTTCAAAAAGCTCTATGCACGATGCATTCGGTGACGCATACAGCGCATGCATGCGTCACAGTCTGCTGTTATAGCAGCGCTTGTATGCGTCACGGTCTGCTCTATGCACGATGCATTCGGGTGACGTGTGCAGCGTGTGCATGCATCACGGTTTGATGTCATGACGGCGCATGCATGCGACGCGGTCTGCTCTATGCACGATGCATTCGGTGACGCATACATGCATTCGGTGACGCATACGCTCTCCCTATTTTGACCTTTTGACACCCAAACAAAGTCATAGAGTCGCCCGGCTTTTCCGCACGGCCGGTGGATGACGGGCGGTTGCTCGTGACCCGGTTTCGGGTCGGTTGACCCTGTCGGGGCTACGTCCACGAAACACATATGCAAAAGCCATTAAAATAAGCTATACGAGGAAATTTCCAGGAAGGTCCGAGGGGTCCCGTATTCTAGATTCTGGCCCGTCGGGCGGCCCCCGACAACATACCGAGAGCACATCGCACTAGAGGATCAGGGAATGTTTTTGCACCCAATCACAATATTAAGCACACAGCCTCGTCTCTCATATAACACTGAACAGCATTATGAAGGCTTAGTGTTGGGGGAGGTGGATTTTTCACAAAGGTCTAAGAACTTTGGACGTTTGGGGGATAAATGGGGGGCTTCTAGACAAAAATAATCCAAAATGTCCAGACCCTTCGGCCTATCGTTTCCCAACGGGAGGGCTCCCACCTACCATCTATGCCAATGCGTTTTCATTAACTGCTTCGTGGACGACTCTCCCTATTTTGACCTTTCGACACCCAAACAAAGTCACAGAGTCGCCCGGCTTTTCCGCACGACCGGTGGATGACGGGCGGTTGCTCGTGACCCGGTTTCGGGTCGGTTGACCCTGTCGGGGCTACGTCCACGAAACACATATGCAAGAGCCATTCAAATAAGTTATACGAGGAAATTTCCAGGAAGGTCCGAGGGGTCCCGTATTCTAGATTCTCGCCCGTCGGGCGGCCCCCGACAACATACCGAGATCACATCGCCCTAGAGGATCAGGGAATATTTTTTGCACCCAATCACAAGATTAAGCTCACAGCCTTGTCTCTCATATATGCCTGAACAGCATTGTGAAGGCTTAGTGTTGGGGTACTGCGTCGCATGCAGACCGCGTCGCATGCATGCGCCGTCATGACATCAAACCGTGACTTTCGTTGCCCTCACACCCAGCACACTCTCTGTTTGAACTCTTACCATCTGGTCGACGCTACAGAGCACCGAGCACTAAAACATCCAGACACAGGAAGAGCTTCTTTCCTCAGGCCATCTACCTCATGAACAGTTAAATGTTCACCTTTTGCAATAAATGTGTGAAATATTTTTGTGCCAGGTTTTTCGTATATAGCACCTCAAAATAAGTATATTTTAAACACCTGTAGATATCTCATAGAATCTGTATATATATATCATACACCCTACAGTGCAATAAATGTGTGCCATACTTTCCCTCAGACATTTCACATATATAAACTCATAACTTGTATATTTTAAACAAAAATTCCGGAGCTCTTCTGTCACACTGCACTTTCACCTTTGTGTGCTTAACTTTTATTTTTATTCTGTACTTTCGTTGCCTTTGTTGATTGTTACTTGTCTTGTAACCTTACTTGTGTACTGGAAGCTTCTGTAACCAAGACAAATTCCTCGTGTGTGTAAGCACACCTGGCAATAAAGCTTGTTCTGATTCTGATTCTGATTTTTAAAAAATCAACTGCAATCGGCAACTCCGAAGAGATGTTCTTCAAGTTAACAGCCTGCCGACCACATGCACTAGGATCTGGATCTGCCTAGGGACCAAAGAACACATCTTCAATCGCTGGCAACTCTAGCTGAAGCTGAACAGGGTAAACTCTATTGAATTTCTGTTAACCAACAGGTTCAAGTGTGTTGATCTGGTGAGAATCCCAAGGAGGACTAGATGAGGTTCAGGAAAGTCTGCACAACACTCTAAAAGAGCCCAGCATTCAGCCTTGCTCTGGCATTTTTTTGTCACTGAAATTTGATTTCCCGGCTAGCTCAGTCAGTAGAGCATGAGACTCTTAATCCAGGGTCGTGGGTTCGAGTCACATGTTGGGTGTTAACGGGACATCTCTTTGTGGCGCTTTTCTGTTAACCGAAAGGTGGTGGTTCGAGCCCACCCAGGGACGCCTTGTGCTTTCCGTTACCACGTATAGCACAGCTGAAAAATGTCCACAAAGGGTAACCTTTTTGCTTGGAAAAGGCCTTGTGGCGCAACGGTAGCGCGTCTGACTCCAGATCAGAAGGTTGCGTGTTCAAATCACGTCGGGGTCAGCGCTTCTTTGCGCGTGGGAGTAATGACTTGCGAGAATGGTAATCCATCATTTTGTCTGACAACTCGCGGAGGGCCAGTGGCGCAATAGATAACGCGTTTGACTACGAATCAGAAGATCCCAGGTTCGACTGCTGGCTCGTTCGTTCGTTCGTTCGTTCGTTCGTTCGTTCGTTCGTTCGTTGTGTTCCCCTTTCGTGCCATGGGGCGTCATCAAGGTATGCTTCACAA
This sequence comes from Barbatula barbatula, assembly GCF_947034865.1. Classification (NCBI taxonomy): domain Eukaryota; kingdom Metazoa; phylum Chordata; class Actinopteri; order Cypriniformes; family Nemacheilidae; genus Barbatula; species Barbatula barbatula. The sequence continues at coordinate 22,316,636 of NC_136768.1, read as the reverse complement.
CAAGGTTCATCACAAAGTACATAGGGCTCCAAACGTTGACATATTGCAGGAACAAGTTTTAAACCAAAAATCATAACCATATATTGTAAAAAAGCTACTGGAGTGGCATAAGCAGAGATCTCTGAGGCACGTTCCGTAAGGGGAACCTACCAATAACCCTTAAGCAAATATAACTTGGTCAAAAACTCGGCATCTCCTACCTCATCCACGGAGTCTTCTATTCTCGGACTGTAGGCGTCTCACAGGTCATTCTTATGTCGCTGGTTTGAATCCGGCTCTTAGAAAGCCGTGTTTGCAAGCACTCGTGAAATGCCCCATAGGGCGTCCAAAACCACATTCCCTGACCGGGAATCCAACCCGGGCCGCGGCGGTGAGAGCGCCGAATCCTAGCCACTAGACCACCAGGGAGAGCCTGCGTGGTTGCCTGGCACGATGACTAGCCTTAATCAAGGCAGCCTGTGGTACATGACCAGTGCATGAACATTTGAATCCCGTTCTGTCTTAAAGGACAGTTAACCGCTGTGCCAAGTCCTTCTGACAACTCAAGCGTAAAACGGCCCCCTCTGATTCGAAGCGGCAGTTTGACACTGCAGATTTGATATCAGATTTCGGTCGAATAAATATTTTGGATTGTTTTTTGGAATGTGGCAAAGATAACTTTCAAGAAATCACAGGCTAAAAGTAAGTGCACGGGAGCTCTGATCAACAGGAGCGAAGATCGACAAAAAAAGGCAGGAAAAACGAACGTTCTCTGCTTTTGAACAACCTTCTGCAGCTCTGCAATATGCAGAACCCCCAAAAATACAACAAACTCGTAATGCTTCCTCCCCACGGAAATCTTTAGTAAAAGTTGAAAGATTTATCCGTATATGAAGAGAAACTCGAGCAATACCCAACCACTCCTAATGCCGAGCACTCACCATGCCGCACCATCATGTTTAAAGAGGGTGATCTCTCGTGAAGGCTCCCCAGAGCATTGCAATCAGGTAGAGCAAACGACCTCAAATCTTCCATCACCAAACAAATACGGCCTCCCTCACCCAGGAGATGTCACCGAAGACAATGCTGTGCCGACCACGTGTACTGGGATTTCTATAAGGAACTTGTGAACTGACTCGAATAGACAGACATTCGCTTCCAGGACACCTTAAACTCCTGTGCCGAGGATGTGCCTTACTTATGTCTTTGTTTGAATGTTGCTGCAAGGTGTGGACACGCTGAATGCAATCCTCCGTGATCATAAGGCTGGAGCACATGGACTGCTGTTTTTGCGGCAGATGTTGACACACTACCATCCAAAGCAGGTAAATGGAAATAAATATGGAGCGCTTCACGGATTTACGTGTCATCCTTTCGCAGGGGCCATGCTAATCTTCTCTGTATCGATCCAATTTTAGTATACGTGCTGCCTTAGCAAGCACGAGTACTGCGGCGAAACAAGGTAATTATACACCCCGTTTCACAGCAAGCAGTCAGGCGACTGGTGAGTTCCAGGCCGCCCTCCATTTAGTGTGGATGCTTATCTCCAGGCTGCCAAAATTAAGGGTGAACTCAGTCTTGGGTGGAATTCAGCTATCGTCATCCCTATACCAACGCAGACGAGTAGGTGCCGGCTTGCTGAATTTCCAAACGCACTGAACACGGTGTTGTAAGCCCACACCACTGCATGGAGCAACAGAGTCCCTTCACTGACTGGCAAGACAGGAGCGGATGAACCCTTCCGAACGGGTGGCCACGTGCATGCTCTGCAGAAGCTGAGTGTTCCTCGTTAGTATAGTGCACAAATACCCCTTTCTGCTTTGGGACAAACTCAAGCAGCCCTGCTGTATGCAGAGCCCCCAACAATATAACAAAGGCGTTTGTTCTTCTAGTGTGATATAATGAAAGACTCCGTAAGCTGCCCTTCGAGATACGCCACGCCATGATTCATCAGTTGCAATGTGACATGTTTTGACTGAACATTGTAACCGCTGGGAAAGTGCATGGGCATAGCTCCTTGTTTCTCTGATGACAAGCTTTAGCTAAACCTGATTGGCTTTGAAAGGAGTTCCTCGCAGAGTTGTTAAACCCCAATTCTGTCTATGGCCAGGCGGCAACAGAAAAGACGTCTCAGACCCATATACAAGCTATGCATTTCTTCTTGAAAACAAAAAGAAGAGACACTCTTTCAGACTCAGAAAACGCCAAAACAACAAACAAAACCCATAACTGAAACTCCACTCACAACCTTTCTACATAACCTGTAACAAAAGAGAAAAGAAAAAGTATGATGAATTTCACACAACACTTACCTTACTCCTTAGTTAATAAAAACCAAGAAACGACAAAGGAATAAAATGTCCCCTGAAGAATCAAGACAATTAAACTCACTGTCCCCAAAACATGACAAAAACAGGCCTAAGACTAAACATGAGCAAGCTGCCTGTTAGGCTAGCAAGCTAAAAATGACTAGAGAGGACAGGTTTTTACCACCCCCCCCAAAACAGCCGTGCCAATCAGCAGAAGTTATCCACGAACCAATAAACAGCCTCCATTCCTGCAACACAGACTCAAGCACAAGAAAACAAACACTCATTCCGGGTTGTAACACCTCCACCCATAAAATCTCAGATTTCCAAATAGTTTTAAATATGATATCTAGGCAAAGTGTCCGCAATCACATTTTCAACTGCCTTGTTGTGTAAAATCTGGGTTATGGTCATTATAAACAACAATGGGTAATGAACTAGAACCAAGATAAACCTCACATTGCTGTAAGCCTAGCAAATGGCTCAGGGCCTCTTTGTCCATGCTGATATGGTTAACCTGGTGACGATTGAACGTTTTTGAATAGAAACAGACAGGGCGGTTGATTGCATGATCATCTTCCTGCAATAAGACAGCACCCGTCCCACTCGCATCCACCTCCCGCTTAAATGGTTTTGAGAAGTCCGGGGCTGCTAACACAGGAGAACAATACAACTACGTTTTGAGGCCATCAAAGGCATACCGACACCTCAAATTCCATTCAAAAGACACTGGGCCACGCAGAAGATCTGTTAGGGGTTTTGCAACATCTGAAAAGTCCTTGCGAAAACTTCTATAATATCCAGCCTTCCCAAGAACTCGCCTAAGTTCTCATTTTGTTACAGGAACTGGGAAAGCATCGATGGCTTTTACTTTAGCGTCAAAAGGACGACGAACGGTCCCCTGACCCACATGTTTACCCAAATAAGTGACTGTAGCACAATCAAATTCACATTTAGCAAGATTAAGTGTGAGGTTTGCTGATTGAAGACTCCCAAACACAGTGTTCAGGGGCCTCATGTACAAAGACTTGCGTTGAATTCATACTATAACATTGCGTACGGACAAAGCTGTAAATGTGCGTACGCACAAAAAAAAACAGATGTATGAATCTCTGCGTACGAAGGATCCCACGCATATTCTCTTTGTACATCCCAATTAACGTAGAATTGAGCGCACATGCATGAGCACAACTCCCCACCCAGTCTCCTCCCCTAATTAAATCAATTTAAATATGGTAATGAGTTCACTTTGGCAAACGATAGCAGTAAGAAAATGGCTAAAGCAAGCGGCAAGAAACGAAACTTTACGGAAAGTGAACTGGAGGTGCTACTATCGGAGGTAGAAACCAGAAAAAATATATTATTTGGCACTTTGTCCTCCGGAATTAACAACAAAAGGAAAAAATATGAGTGGGAGAGTTTGGCTGGAGCCATCAATGCGGTGGGATCTGAAAGTCGCACTGTAAATGACCTTAAAAAGAAATGGTCTGATATTAAGGTGGACGTAAAACGGAGAACTGCTGCGCACCGACAAAGTGTGGGCAGAACAGGCAGTGGTAAAGGGGTCGATGAAATAACACCCTTTGAGCAGAGAGTTGCCTCAATTATAGGTGACACTTTACTCTCTGGAGTGGTATCTGCTGCTGTGGGAGACTCAGATTCACTACAGGACTGCCACGAAGGTAACAATTTCTCATTTGTTTTTACTTTGGTATATATAGCCTTTTTCATTATCAAATGCATGCAATGTAGTTGACCAAAACTACACCAGAGATTTTACATATCCATTGCATTTATGGCAAATGCGTGTGCCCCTTAAAAATGGAACGGACTCAAATCAAAGTTAACATGTGCCTGTGTTTATTTAGACTCATATGGTGCAATGGCCGGAACATCCACTGGCACGCACTCGGAATCCTCCCCTCCTGAGCAGCCAGCGCCCACTGTGCCCAGTGTTTCCAGTGCTCCCACCAGTGCTGACGCCCGTCCGTCTGGCTGCGTCTTGACGCATGCTGTTTTGGAGTCACAACAGCAAATCGTCATGGCCATCGGAGAAATCAACAGTCACCTTAAAAATATCACTGACGCACTCACAGACATAAGCCACTCATTAAAGGAATTGGTCAAAAAATGAACTTTGTCTCCGATTACCATTTATATTGTTGCAATCACATGTTGACGGGCCTGAATAGCTTGTTGGTTGGGCTGCACATACATTGGTCCTGGGTCAGGGTCATCTGGCGGTGCTGCCACCTCACCAAGTGGTATGCCATGCCTGTGCGCGACATTGTGCAGCACACCACAGGCCAGCACAATGCGGCACACCTTGTCAGGGCGGTATAACAGCATCCCCCCACTCCTGTCAAGGCAGCGCCACCGACATTTCAGCTGCCCAATCGCCCGCTCTACAACTGACCGAGTGCGAGAATGGGCGTTATTGTATCTGCTCTCTTGGTCAGTTTGTGGGTTGGTGAGGGGGGTTAAAAGCCACGTCTTTACTGGATAACCGCGGTCTCCTGAAAGGTTATTCAATAATTAAATGCAAAAAAATATATATAATATACAATAAGATAAAGCATAACTTTAAATGCATCACTTACCAAGAATCCACCCATCACGCAACCTGCCAGTTTGGAGCCTCATCCCAACCATGCTGTTTGTAAGGATGTATGAATCATGGGTTGACCCAGGCCACCTTGCCACAATATTTGTTAGGCGCATTTGTGCATCACATATTATCTGCACATTTATTGAATGGATATGTTTCCGATTCACATATGCAAATTCTTCTTCAGATGGCGCCTTTATAGCAATGTGTGTGCAGTCGATCGCTCCGATTACATTAGGGAAACCGGCTATCGCTGCAAATTGCGTTTTAATGTTTGGCTGATCAACTGCATCATATGGGAACCTTATATACCTGGTAGACATGCGGATGATCCCGTCCCATACCGCTGGCATTGCGCGGCTCCAAGACGACTGGCTTATTCCTGAGCGGTCTGCCAGTTCCCTTTGGAAAGAACCAGTTGCCAGAAAACCAAGTGTTGTCAGCACCTGCAAGGGAACGGGTATTGCGTGGCTCCTTGCTGTCTCGCTCTCTATATTCGGACCCAACTCAGCACAGAGCTCCAAGAGGATAGCCCTTGAAAATCCGAAACGGCTGATAAACCAGTCATCATCCTGAGCAAGAAAATCATTGTGGTCCCTAAAAACTCGTTCTCTTCGGATTCTGCCATTAGCAATGTCCTCTAATAAAGCCAAAGCTGCCATTGCCATAGACTAAGGGTTGTGTCAATTTGCATACCGGTATGCTTTTATATGTTCTTATTTAATTGCATAATTGATATAATTAATATAATCCCATAAGGCTTGTGTGACAATATATGTCAATTATTTATAAATTGCTAATTAATAGCAATGCTTCCCACAGGTGGTGGTGCGATAGACTTGTAGAACAAATTATTGTGTAATGTTTACAACTTCACTTCATTGCCTGTAAGAGTCGCCAACGGACAAAAACAATGAGAAATGTACGTACGCCAGACATGAAGTTGGCTTGGAGGAACGCACATTCTCGCGTTAATTTCACCGTTAGTACATCCGACCGTGAGCGTGAAAGCTGACGTACGCAAAGTTTTTGTGCGAACGCAAGGTTGATATATGAGGCCCCAGGTGTTTCTTCCAAGTTTCAGAGTAACACACCCCAAATCATCAAGGTATGCTTCACAACAAGGTACATCACAAAGTACATAGGACACCAAACTTTGAAATATTGCACGAGCATGTTTTAAACAAAAAACCATAACCATATATTGTAAAAAAATCAACCTGGAGTGGCATAAGCTAGCAGAGATCTCTGAGACACGTTCCATAAGGGGAACCTGCCAATAACCCTTAAGTAAGTCTAACTCGGTCACAAACTCGGCATGTCGTACACTATCCACGGAGTCTTCTATTTTCGGTCTGTTGGCGACTCACGGGTCATCCTTAGGTCGCTTGTTCGAATCCGGTTCTAAGGAAGCGTCGTTTTTTCCCGTGGAGACCGTGCGTGCCGTCAAAGAGCAGTGATTGCAAGCACTCGTGAAATGCCCCATAGGGCGTCCAAAACTACATTCCCTGACCGGGAATCGAACCCGGGCCGCGACGGTGAGAGCGCCGAATCCTAGCCACTAGACCACCAGGGAGAGCATGCGTTGGTGCCTGGCACGATGAGCACAGAATCCTTGCCACTAGACCACCTGGGAGAGCAAGCATTGGTGCCTGGCACGATGACTAGCCTTAATCAAGGCAGCCCGTGGCAGGTAAATGAACATTTGCGGCATATTAATGGGACACGGCGGGATCTGAAAACAGTTCTAAAGTTTCCATCCACGCTGCCCCGTGTGAGGCTCGAACTCACGACCTTCAGATTATGAGACTGATGCGCTGCCTAACTGCGCCAACGAGGCATGCCACAGCAAAATGGGAAACGTCTTCAGTCAGAGCGGTCTGTGGGACGGGTGGCTCGAGTCACTGGTGATCCTCCGTGCTTTCGTAGGACTGCAGATGCAGAGACACTCTGCGTTGCTCCAGTGCCTTGAAGTTGTTGGTAATCCTGTAAAGGACTGCATCACTTGGGTTCCATAATTTTGTCCAGCACCTCGCGGAGGGCCAGTGGCACAATGGATAACGCGTCTGACTACGAATCAGACAATTCCAGGTTCAACTCCTGGCTGGCTCGTTCGTTGTGCTCCCCTTTCGTGCCATGGGGTGTCCGTTGACCTCGGCAAAAGTTAGCCCCGTCTTCGGGTGGATGCGACACCTTCGATAGCTCAGTTGGTAGAGTGGAGGACTGTAGGCGTCTAACAGGTCATCCTTAGGTCGCTGGTTCGAATCCGGCTCGAAGGAAGCGTCGTTTTCACCCCTGGAGACCGTCAGGCAGCACTTAGTTCATCAGGTTGTGTCAAAGCAGTCTGAAGGTCAGGATGGTCTAAGGCGCTGCGTTCAGGTCGCAGTCTCCTCTGGAGGCGTGGGTTCGAATCCCACTTCTGACAGAGCTTTGCTCTAGTGCTTGGCTTTGAACGGAGTTCCTCGCAGAGTTGTCAAACCCCAATTCTGTCTATGGCCAGGCCGCAACAGAAAAGACTTATCAGACCCGTATACAAGCTATGCATTTCTTCTTGAAAACAAAAAGAAGAGACGCTCTTTCAGACTCAGAAAACGCCAAATCAACAAACAAAACCCATAACTGAAACTCCACTCACAACCTTTCTACATAACCTTTAACAAAAGAGAAAAGAAAAAGTATGATGAATTTCACACAACACTTACCTTACTCCTTAGTTAATAAAAACCAAGAAACAACAAAGGAATAAAATGTCCCCTGAAGAATCAAGACAATTAAACTCACTGTCCCCAAAACATGACAAAAACAGGCCTAAGACTAAACATGAGCAAGCTGCCTGTTAGGCTAGCAAGCTAAAAATGACTAGAGGACAGGTTTTTACCACCCCCCCAAAACAGCCGTGCCAATCAGCAGAAGTTATCCACGAACCAATAAACAGCCTCTATTCCTGCAACACAGACTCAAGCACAAGAAAACAAACACTCATTCCGGGTTGTAACACCTCCACCCATAAAATCTCAGATTTCCAAATAGTTTTAAATATGATATCTAGGCAAAGTGTCCGCAATCACATTTTCAACTGCCTTGTTGTGTAAAATCTGGGTTATGGTCATTATAAACAACAATGGGTAATGAACTAGAACCAAGATAAACCTCACATTGCTGTAAGCCTAGCAAATGGCTCAGGGCCTCTTTGTCCATGCTGATATGGTTAACCTGGTGACGATTGAACGTTTTTGAATAGAAACAGACAGGGCGGTTGATTGCATGATCATCTTCCTGGAATAAGACAGCACCCGTCCCACTCGCATCCACCTCCCGCTTAAATGGTTTTGAGAAGTCCGGGGCTGCTAACACAGGAGAACAATACAACTACGTTTTGAGGCCATCAAAGGCATACCGACACCTCAAATTCCATTCAAAAGACACTGGGCCACGCAGAAGATCTGTTAGGGGTTTTGCAACATCTGAAAAGTCCTTGCGAAAACTTCTATAATATCCAGCCTTCCCAAGAAATCGCCTAAGTTCTCATTTTGTTACAGGAACTGGAAAAGCATCGATGGCTTTTACTTTAGCGTCAAAAGGACGACGAACGGTCCACTGACCCACATGTTTACCCAAATAAGTGACTGTAGCACAATCGAATTCACATTTAGCAAGATTAAGTGTGAGGTTTGCTGATTGAAGACTCCCAAACACAGTGTTCAGGTGTTTCTTCCAAGTTTCAGAGTAACACACCCCAAATCATCAAGGTATGCTTCACAACAAGGTACATCACAAAGTACATAGGACACCAAACTTTGAAATATTGCACAAGCATGTTTTAAACCAAAAACCATAACCATATATTGTAAAAAAATCAACCTGGAGTGGCATAAGCTAGCAGAGATCTCTGAGACACGTTCCATAAGGGGAACCTGCCAATAACCCTTAAGTTAGTCTAACTCGGTCACAAACTCGGCATGTCGTACACTATCCACGGAGTCTTCTATTCTCGGTCTGTTGGCGACTCACGGGTCATCCTTAGGTCCAAAACAAAAAGAAGACACGCTCTTTCAGACTCAGAAAACGCCAAAACAACAAACAAAACCCATAACTGAAACTCCACTCACAACCTTTCTACATAACCTGTAACAAAAGAGAAAAGAAAAAGCATGATGAATTTCACACAACACTTACCTTACTCCTTAGTTAATAAAAACCAAGAAACGACAAAGGAATAAAATGTCCCCTGTCCCCTGAAGAATCAAGACAATTAAACTCACTGTCCCCAAAACATGACAAAAACAGGCCTAAGACTAAACATGAGCAAGCTGCCTGTTAGGCTAGCAAGCTAAAAATGACTAGAGAGGACAGGTTTTTACCACCCCCCCAAAACAGCCGTGCCAATCAGCAGAAGTTATCCACGAACCAATAAACAGCCTCCATTCCTGCAACACAGACTCAAGCACAAGAAAACAAACACTCATTCCGGGTTGTAACACCTCCACCCATAAAATCTCAGATTTCCAAATAGTTTTAAATATGATATCTAGGCAATGTGTCCGCAATCACATTTTCAACTGCCTTGTTGTGTAAAATCTGGGTTATGGTCATTATAAACAACAATGGGTAATGAACTAGAACCAAGATAAACCTCACATTGCTGTAAGCCTAGCAAATGGCTCAGGGCCTCTTTGTCCATGCTGATAGGGTTAACCTGGTGACGATTGAACGTTTTTGAATAGAAACAGACAGGGCGGTTGATTGCATGATCATCTTCCTGCAATAAGACAGCACCCGTCCCACTCGCATCCACCTCCCGCTTAAATGGTTTTGAGAAGTCCGGGGCTGCTAACACAGGAGAACAATACAACTACGTTTTGAGGCCATCAAAGGCATACCGACACCTCAAATTCCATTCAAAAGACACTGGGCCACGCAGAAGATCTGTTAGGGGTTTTGCAACATCTGAAAAGTCCTTGCGAAAACTTCTAGAATATCCAGCCTTCCCAAGAAATCGCCTAAGTTCTCATTTTGTTACAGGAACTGGGAAAGCATCGATGGCTTTTACTTTAGCGTCAAAAGGACGACGAACGGTCCCCTGACCCACATGTTTACCCAAATAAGTGACTGTAGCACAATCGAATTCACATTTAGCAAGATTAAGTGTGAGGTTTGCTGATTGAAGACTCCCAAACACAGTGTTCAGGTGTTTCTTCCAAGTTTTAGAGTAACACACTACATCATCAAGGTATGCTTCACAATAAGGTACATCACAAAGTACATAGGACACCAAACTTTGAAATATTGCACGAGCATGTTTTAAACCAAAAACCATAACCATATATTGTAAAAAAATCAACCTGGAGTGGCATAAGCTAGCAGAGATCTCTGAGACACGTTCCATAAGGGGAACCTGCCAATAACCCTTAAGTAAGTCTAACTCGGTCACAAACTCGGCATGTCGTACACTATCCACGGAGTCTTCTATTCTCGGTCTGTTGGCGACTCACGGGTCATCCTTAGGTCGCTTGTTCGAATCCGGTTCTAAGGAAGCGTCGTTCATAACTTCCAAGATGGCGCCGCGAATGGCTGCCTCGGTGTGGAGCTCTCCAGTAGTCTTGCTGTTTTTGTTAGTTTGTCCTGTTTTATGTCTGTCAAACACTATCAGTTTTACAAGGAACGAACTGCTGAACATTCGGCAGTGGATACCAACTAATCTGCAACCAGTTTTCGACTTTTCTGACGTTTTGCTGGATATTTTAGTCAGTGAAGTCGCGTGGAGAGGACGCCGGAAGAAACGCAAGCGCGGGAAGCGAGCTGTTCAGAGCGGATCGCGATACGGAGACAACAGGGAAAACGCGCGGTGGTGGGACATGCTTTTACATCAACAGAAGGTGGTGTACGGATGTAACTGTGTTAAAGAAGATGTGCTGTCCTGATGTGGAAGCGCTTTTCATTAACTGTAAACCGTTCTACTCGCCGCGGGAGTTTTCATCAGTCATCCTCGTAAGTGTTTACATTCCACCACAAGCACACGTGTGGACTGCGCTGCAACAGCTGGCTGATCTGATCACAGACACAGAACAACAACACCCGGATTCTGTCTTTATCATTCTAGGAGACTTTAATCAGGCAAAACTCACACGTGAGCTGCCTAAATTTAAACAACATATCACATGCCCCACAAGAGACAATAATATTTTAGACCATTGCTACACTACTATAAAAGGTGCATATCGCTCTGTCGCCCGAGCAGCTCTAGGACTCTCTGATCACTGCCTGGTTCATCTGCTACCAACTTACAGACAAAAACTTAAAACTGCTAAGCCAGAAATAAGGACTGTAAAGAGATGGACCAACGACTCAGAGCAGGTCTTACAAGCCTGTTTTGAATGCACTGACTGGAGTGTTTTTGAAGCTGCTGCCACCGATCTGGACGAGCTCACAGAAACTGTTACATCATACATCAGTTTCTGTGAGGATTTATGCATCCCTACAAAGACTTATTTATCATTCAACAATGATAAACCATGGTTCACACCAAAACTCAGACAGCTGCGTCAGGCCAAAGAGGATGCCTACAGGAGCGGGGACAGGATCTGGTATAATCAGGCCAGAAACACTCTGACAAAGGAGATTGGGGTGGCTAAAAAAAGCTACGCCAAAAAGCTGGAAAACCAGTTTTCTGCCAACGACCCTGCATCAGTGTGGAAAGGCCTGAAAGACATTACCAACTACAAGACACCATCCCCTAGCATCGAGAGCAATAAACAGCTTGTTGAAGATTTAAATCACTTCTATTGTAGATTTGAGACCCTAGACCAGACACTTTACACCCACCCTGACCATCTCTATACACAGCCATCAACACCTCCAGCCATCCCCTCTCCTCCCACCCTGCACTTCAGATCAGTGAGGATAACGTACGCCAGATCTTTAGAAAACAAAAGAGAAGGAAAGCACCAGGCCCAGACGGTGTTTCACCAGCCTGTCTGAAGACCTGCGCTGACCAGCTGGCCTCCATCTTCTCACTGATCTTCAACAGATCACTGGAGCTGTGCAAAGTCCCTTCGTGCTTTAAACGCTCCATCATCATCCCAATCCCAAAGAAACCAAAGATCACTGGACTCAATGACTACAGACCTGTGGCTTTAACATCCGTTGCCATGAAGTCATTTGAAAGACTGGTGTTGGCTTATTTGAAGGTCATCACTGACCCTATGCTGGACCCCCTGCAGTTTGCCTACAGAGCAAACCGGTCTGTGGATGATGCAGTTAACATGGGACTGCATTACACCCTACAACATCTGGACAAACCAGGGACTTATGCGAGGATCTTGTTCGTGGACTTCAGTTCTGCCTTCAATACAATCATCCCATCACTGCTCCAGACCAAACTGACCCAGCTCTCTGTCCCTAGCTCTGTCTGTCAATGGATCACCAGCTTTCTGACAGCCAGACAACAGTTAGTCAGAATGGGCAAAATCATGTCAGACAGCCGCGCCATCAGCACTGGTGCCCCACAGGGATGTGTTCTCTCCCCACTGCTCTTCTCCCTGTACACCAACGACTGCACCTCTAAAGACCCCTCCGTCAAGCTCCTGAAGTTTGCAGACGACACTACTGTTATCGGTCTCATCCGGAACGGTGACGAGTCTGCGTACAGACAGGAGGTGGAGCAGCTGGCTCTATGGTGCAGGTACAACAACGTGGAGCTGAACACGCTAAAAACAGTGGAGATGATAGTGGACTTTAGGAGAAACCCCCCTGCACTTCCCCCACTCACCATCATGAACAGCACTGTGATTGCAGTAGAGTCATTCAGGTTCCTGGGCAACACCATCTCTCAGGATCTGAAGTGGGACGCTCACATCGACTCTATTGTAAAAAAAGCCCAGCAGAGACTTTACTTCCTCCGGCAGCTGAGAAAGTTCAACCTGCCACAGGAGCTGCTCGTACTGTTCTACTCAGCTGTCATCGAATCCATAATCTGCACCTCCATCACCGTCTGGTTCGGCTCAGCCTCCAAAACTGACCTCGGAAGACTACAGCGGATAGTCCGGACTGCAGAGCGAATCATTTGCACTACTCTTCTGGCGAAGTTGTGAGAGCAGGACTTCCCGACTACATCTACAGGGAGGGAAGCCTTTTGCTCAGCTGTCAAGGAATTTCTGGTGCGTGTGCTGAAGCAACGCACGATCAATACAAAGGGCGATGCCAGAACAGCTCACAAAGTAAAGGTTAGGTACAGGTGGGCACCCATCGCCCAAACAGGGACTTGAACCATGGACCCTCATATTAAAAGTCTGATGCTCTACCGATTGAGCTATCCGGGCTCGTGAGGGCATGCCCCAAGTTATCGGTGTAGACGCTCAAGGCGGGGGTGTCCTGCAGGTGCGGTTCTGTTGGTCGTTTCCGCCATTGTGTTTTACACTAGGCCCCGACGATGCTTCTCAGACTCACAGGGTTCTGTCAGTTTAGGGTTCTGTGCACCTTTCTGAAGCAGGGTTGTTCAGTCTTACATCTGGAGGCGATGCCACCTGTAGATTGCAGTTCATCAAGTACACCTGAACCGGGTAATGGGATTCTGGGAGTTGGCAGGTAAGTGAAACTCAGACGTGTTTTAAAACTACCCTGACAGCTTATCTTTGGTATTTTTCTGCTCTTGCATGCCTTATAGGTTCCTTCAAAGCAAACATTTGTAAAATCACAGAAATTGTTGTATGCTCACATTGGTTTACATTAAATATGTACAGTATATATATAGACTGTGGTTCACAAATCTGATCTTGTGTGGTGTGCTATCATCGTCACAGCACACCACACGTTATAGGTGCAAAACTATTAAATCCAGGATTTTTTGTGCTCATGTTTGTGGTCTCTCCCAGTTTTAAACTACTCTACAATTTTAAAAAAAATTGGTGAGGCCCCCGGCATAAGAGCTACCTTCTCAATGCACGGTAATTCATCACTGTCCCTGGAGGAAGCAAAAGAAGAATATAGTAGACAAGAAATTGAGAATAAGTTTAAGATAATAAAAAGTGCAATACCAGAGGATTGGATAAGAAACATTAATGACATGAAACAGGGGAAACAAGAGGAAGAATTGTATGTCAGGTTGGGAGGAAAATTAAGAGTGTTTAAAGAATGTACTGTGAAAATGTTGTACGTTTTTTTTAGAGATTATGTTTTTAAGAAACCTGTTGTGAATAAATACTGGTTGCAGAAATACAAAGATTTGGAAGAAGACCACATATGGACCAATA
>NC_136768.1:22287492-22289992 GCF_947034865.1 Barbatula barbatula | reverse complement strand
AGGTGCTGTAAGCTTTAACCCAAAGTGGCCTTATGGCTGCTTTCTTTTTGCGTAGAGATTGGTGGCACAGCTTTCGCTTACGGCCACACCACCCTGAGCACGCCCGCTCTCGTCTGATCTCGGAGGCCAAGCAGTTTCGGGCCTGGTCAGTACTTTTTGATGGGAGACCACCTGGGAATTCCAGGTGCTGTAAGCTTTAACCCAAAGTGCCCTTATGGCTGTTTTCTTTATGTGTAGAGATTGGTTGCACAGCTTTTGCTTACGGCCACACCACCCTGAGCACGCCCGCTCTAGTCAGATCTTGGAAGCCAAGCAGGATTGGGCCTGGTCAGTACTGTAATGGAAATTTTGTAGTCTAGCTTCTTGATGTGTCTGTCTATATGTTTACGAAGTTTTTATCTATGTTTTCTTTTGTATGTTATCATGTTTTTCTCTATACGCGTCATACCACTCTGCCTTTGCCCTCGAGCAGAGGCCAAGATGTTCTGTTTGGAATAGCGGGCATCACTTCTCGGAAACCAGCTCGGGATTCTGGCTAGGGGGCAAAGGGAGGGGGTTTTCACGTAATTAATATATAAACTCTGGGTGCAGGAGGAAAGAGGGCCTTTTCTCTGCACATGCTCATTGCTTATGATGCAGATTAAACGACAATAAAATACTTTGCAAAGTACCTGATGTCTCTGTATATTGCGTTTGTCAAAATTGACTCACCTTGATTAAGGAATAAGAAAATTCCACAACAATTTGGCGACGAGGTATGGGATCACAAGGCTGATGGAGAACGGATTAGAGTTGACTGATCATCCTGGACATAGCAAATCCAGCTCTAACCCCATACAGGGACGAGAGAACTCTACTCCGGACCCCAGGCTGACGTGATCCCAAAAGAACTCAGTGCAAGGCACAAAAGTGAAAAACGGTGAGTTGAAAATATTCTGAACAGTCTAAGAAGAAAGGGGAGACTACTTAGCGCTAAACAGTCTGAGGGGAGACTACTCAGAATCAAGATAGATTCTAAACAGTCTGGTTAAAGAGGGGAGACTACTCAGAATCAAGATAGATTCTAAACAGTCTGGAGGACTGCTTAAGACAGTTAAAGAGGGGAGACTACTCAGAATCGAGATAGATTCTAAACAGTCTGGGAGACTATTCAGAATTATGGATAAACCAACATACAGAGAAATGAGGAAAAGGTGGGGAACGGGAAGTTTACAAGGTGTACCCTATTAGAAAAAGCTAACTTTCCAGAAAACGGTACATTTAGTACCACAAAATTAGAGAAAATAAGAGAACACATGGGGAAAAAAGACATATTTAAAATGTCCAAAAGAGAAGGGGAAAAATATGATGAAGCGTGTAAATGTTTAGAGTTATGGGAGAGGGAAGCTAATAGACGTGACTATGTTTTTAAAGGAATGGCATTGGAAGAACTGCCACCACCGAAAACTCCATTGTACCCTGTTTTGCTTGAATATAATGATTTAACCCCTCTGTCTTCTTTACCCCCATCTATGACTGAGTACAAACACCAACCGGAGGATGATTGTGTCCCTCCTCACCGACATCTGAACCCGATCGAGGCAGCTCCAGTGCCCCCACCAGTGTCTCCACCAGCACAAGTGCCGTCTACACCGCAGCCCGTGGTGCGTCAAAAGCAAGAAAGAGTGCATCCAGCACCGACAAACAAAGAACTTTTGACATTTTGCAAAGAATTCTCACCCTCAATGAAAGAATTAGAGAGACTGTTGAAAGTCAAACGGAAACCATCTGACCTGAGAAAGTTACAGGGTAAATGACCTGTGGAGGAAGTGTTTAAAGAACATTCTGAACTTCAACCTGATGCAGATGGACCAGACATTGGTCCCTTCGAAGGACATTTCAGATCCGCTTTTCTGCGAAACCTAAGGGGAGAGCTGAGACGAGAAGTGGAAAAATCGTGCATCGAGCCAGATCACATGAGAATGAGTGAGATCGTCCGTCATGCTGTACACGCCGAAAGACAAACAGGCAAGAAAGAGCTTCAGAAGAAAAACACCCAAGATAAAGAACTCCACATGGCTCTAATGAATATCGGAGGAGAACACGGAAGAATAGGAAGATGGCGAGGGAGAGGAGGTTTTAAACCCTCTAGTAATTATGATCCAGAGAAGTGTTTCAATTGTGGAAGAACGGGGCACTGGCACAAAGATTGTCCTGAGCCTCGGAGATCACGGAGGTCAAGAGAAAAGGTAGATGGAAGTGAGGAGGTGAGGCATCATTCCGAGGGTGGTGAGTATGATTTCCCTTAGCATATGCAATGAAGAAATGCTTTTTCCTACTGTATGCAATGAAGATCTGCTTAGCTCACATTCCATGATGAATGAAACCGCTTTCTGAACTTTGCTAAAATGCACAATGCTTGTGTGCAACAAACCGCTTGAATTTTTGATAGATTCAGGGGCAACAAATAGCCTACTGTGATTCACAAGAAGTGTTTAAATTTGCCAGAGTCTAAACTAGC
>NC_136768.1:22269992-22274992 GCF_947034865.1 Barbatula barbatula | reverse complement strand
ATGCTGGAGGGAGGGAGAGGTAGGAGGAAGGGAAAATCGGGTGGACGGACAGGTGCATGAAGGAAACAACGAGGAGGAAGGAAAAACTGATGAAGGACAAGAAGAAGAAAATGTACAACAAAAAGAAAGCGAAGGAGGAGCGGGTAACAGAGAGAAAGGAGAAAGGGGAAAAGAAAACGAAACGGATAAAGAACAAACAATGGAGCCGGACACGAAATGGACGGCAATGGAAATATCGGACAATTTTAAGAGATATCGGGAGGATGCTGAGAAAGATGGACATGGAAGGAAGGATCAGAGGGATGAGACGGAAAGTGAAGAGGAAAGAACAAGGGACAATATGGACAAAGGCAGAGAGGAGAGAGGACAAATAAGAAGGAGATCATTAAAGGTAACACCGAATTTGGAAAATGCAAGAAAAAAGACTATGACAAGGGGCCTGGGGGGAGAAAATAGAGAATAATGGATTTTAGGTATTTATTTTCCTCTTATTTAATGGGTTTAAGCTGTGTTACTTTTAATGCAAGAGGACTGATGGACATGGGAAAATTTGAAAGAGTCAAAGAAAAGTGGAGGGGAGAAGATGTCATTGCTTTACAAGAAACAAATTGGAAAGAGAGTGTGATGATGGAATATAAAAAGAAATGGGAAGGGGATATTTTATATAATAATGGGGATGGTAGGCTTGGTAGAGGGGTAGCGTTTTTATTGAGAAAATATGATTTTGACAGAACCAAAGTGGTGTACAAAGATAATATGGGGAAATGCATGGCTGTGGAGGTAAATTACGAAGGACGTGAATTGATTTTAGTGAATGTACATGCACCAACAGAAGAGAAAGAAAAGAAAGACTTTTTTAATCGCTTAAGTAGTGTAATAAAGAAATATAAGGAAATAACAATGATGGGGGATTTTAACACAGTCTTTAGCAAACAAGACATGGTTGAGGGGATGGTTTTTAAATCGGACACAGGGAGGAAAGAGTTAAAGGAATTGATGAGAGAAAACAACCTAATCGATGTATGGAGGGAAAGAAATGGGGGGAAAAAGGTTTATTCAAGGAAGCAAATAGTGGGGAATTTTATAGGTAAAACAAGAATTGATTATGTGTTATGTACAAGAAATGTGGAGGATTCTATTGAAAAAATCTGCTATGAAGAAACAAGGTTTAGTGATCATAGTTTTTTACGTTTTAAAATAGATTGGAATAATGTACAAAGGGGACCGGGTACATGGATTTTAAATACAGAGATCTTAAAGAAGGACGATTATGTTGCAGAGATAAAAGAAATTATAGAGAAAGAGAAGGATAATGCAATGTATAAAGAAGAAAAAAGAATGTGGTGGGAGAATGTTAAATATCTAATAAAAGGTTTTTCAATAAAGTATTGCAGAATCTTGCAAATAAGTAAAAGGCACAAAGGAAAAGAAATAAAAGAGGCGTTAGAAAGAGAATTAAATAACGAGAATAAAGACATTACAAAGATAAAAGAAATAGAGGAGAAATTGGAAGAAATAGAAGAAAAAGAATATGAGGGGCAAGATTAAGAAGTAAGTCCAAATATATGGTGGAGGGCGAGAAATGCACAAAGTTCTTGTTTGAATTGGAGAAAAAAAGGGCGAAAAGTGGAATAATAAATGAAATAAAAGGGAAAAGTGGAGAGATAGTGGAAGGGAATGGAAAAGTGCTAGAAGAGATAAAGGTTTTTATGAGGATCTTTTTAAAACAAGAGGGGTGGAAGTTGAGGTAAAACAGAAACTGTTAAATCAGATTGAAACAAATTTAAGTGACGAGGACAAAAAAGAATGTGATGAGGAAATCAAGCAAGAGGAGATTGAAAGAGCGATAGATCAACTAAATAAAAGGAAAAGCCCAGGGATGGATGGTTTGGGAAGTGAATTCTATATACGTTTTAAGGACATTTTAATAGAGATTTTAAAGGAGATTTTTAAGGAAATTTTTAAAGAGGAAGGAATGAATGAAAGGATGGGAATGGGGCTGATGAAGCTAATATATAAAAGGAAAGGTGAACAAATAGATTTAAAAAACTACAGGCCAATAACAATGTTAAACACTGATTTAAAGATACTAGCAAAGATTTTAGCAAATAGGTTAAAAGAAGTTATGCCACGAATAATAAAAACAAATCAAGCATATGCAGTAAAAGGAAGAAACACAGCAGACATAACGATGAGTATAAGGGACACAATACAATACATAAAAGAAAAGAATGAGGACGGGTATCTAATCAGCTTAGACTTCGAAAAGGCTTTTGATAGAGTGGAGGATGAATATTTGTTTGGGGTTTAAAATAGGTTTGGATTTGGGAAGAATTTTATGAAATGGATAAAGATTTTATATAAGGGGGCTCTAACAAAAATCAAATGTAACAGGTTTTTAATGGAATGTTTTAAAATAACGAGATCAATTAGACAAGGATGTCCACTCTCAGCTTTGTTATACTCTCTTGTAGCAGAACCTTTGGGCCTAGCAATAAGAAAAGAAGAGAAAATAAAAGGAATACAAATACAGGAAAGCAAATCAGAAGGGACAATTTTTCAATATGCGGATGATACAACAATACTAGTTAAAGGGAAAGAGTGTGTAAAACAGGTAATGAAGAACGTACAAGAATATTGCAAAGGATCAGGAAGTAAAGTTAATGAGGACAAGACAGCGTATATGAGGTTCGGGGCAGCGACAGTTTTAACAGAATGTTTTAATTTTAAGGAAGTTGAAGAAATGAGGATTTTAGGGATTTTAATGGGAAAGAATCAGAGGCAAGTAAGAGAGAAAATGTGGGAGGAATTGATAACAGGAATAGAGCGGAGGTTACATTTTTGGAGAATGAGGACGTTAAATTTGAAAGGGAAGGTTTTAGTCTTGAATGTTCTAATGGCTTCAAAGTTTGTATGTGACAGAAATGCCTTTGTGGGTAGAAGGGAGGTTGAACAAATGCTTCCTCTGTTTTTTGTCGGAGGGTAAACACCCGAGGATAGCATACAACACATTATTAGGACCATTAGAAGAGGGTGGGTTGGGGTTAATGGACATTAAACAAAGGAAAAACTGCTTAAGGGTAAAAATAGTAAAAAAAATTGTTGCAAGAAGAAAATGAAACAGAATGGAAGAAAGTTATGAATTATTTTTTAAACAAATGTGGGAATTTTAATTTGGGGGAGAACATTTTATGGATGAAAACAAAAAACTGGATGACGGAGGGATTACGGGATTTTTATAAAGAAATTTTAAGTGCTTGGGGGGACTTCCTAACTGTTAACAGACTATAACCTGAAAGGAAGAGAAAACATTTTAAACCAACCTCTGTTCTTAAACAAAAGTATTTTAAGAGATTGGAAAGATATCTTTTTTTAAAAATGGATGGAGGTGGAAATAACAAGGGTAAGATATGTTTTGTATGAATTTAAAGAAGGGTTTCTACCATCACAATTTATAATGGATGCAATGGAGGAAGTGCATGGTGTGTCTGGTTTTTTATTTATTCCAGTGCGTTAGCCACTACTCAAACCCGGGTAAAAGGCTCAGAAGGCATTTGGTGCTCGTCACCTACACAGTGCCAAAGTGAGAGGGAAGACGTGCTTCATCAAGACCCCACAATATGCTGCCGTGACCCGGATTCGAACCGGGGTTGCTGCGGCCACAACGCAGAGTACTAACCACTATACGATCACGGCTTGCAACCTTGGGATTGCTGCAAAGGCCTTGACTTGAGATGAAGTTTCGGTTTAACTATTCGAGAGACACAAATCAGCAGCTGAGCTCAATGCTCAGCAAACGTATTCCACCACTCGGCCATGACTATACTTGAACAATGGTCTTCTACAAGCTGTCGGGCCACAGCAGTACAACAAGGAGGCGGGAGTTTAACGGGTGAGCCTAAAGTTTGGCCACCAGGAGGTGCGCCTAAAAAGGGCAGATTCAAAGTCTGATGCTCTACCGACTGAGCTATACGGGCTCGTCTTGGAGCGCGCCGCAGTTCTTGTGGAATGCATCCTACAAAATGATGGCACCCTATATCAAGAGAGACAACTCGTGACTGTTTGGTAGTACTGGCAGACATGACACTCAAAGCGAGGCCTTGCCAGTGCAGTCGGTAACGCATGCGAATCTTAATCGCAGTGTCGTGGTTTTGAACCCTTCGTTGCTCCTCTGCGGGAGTGCCCTGGCTAGCAGGCCTAGTGCTGGGGCCTTCTTGGGACGAGTAAAACTTCAGATTGCCCTTGTTCAGGTGTCAGTCATGGTCCCACTGTTTCCCAGAGCTAAAGAAACCGAATTGCGACCCCCAAATTTTCAAGGCACTGCAGAAAGACTTTCCATTTCTCAAAACGTGTACTATCAGTAAACAACAGAAAGAAGGACTTGGGGTTGAGGAAAAGACCCCCCTGACGACAGTTTGCTGAAGCAAGTGAACACACTGCCCGACTCTAACAGCATCTGTTCTTTAACACGCTTATGCAGCCCTGCCCTTAGCAAAGCCCCAAAAATAACACAAACTCACAGTGGTTCCCCTCCACGGAAACCTTTAGTAAAAGCCGAAAAAATTATGCGTAGATAAAGAGAATCTCGAGCTTTGCAAATCTGTCCACGAACCAGCGTGCACACTATATCACGCCACAATGTTCACAGAGGGTCATTTCTCCTGCAGGCTCCTCTCAGACCACTTCAATTGAGAGGAGGAAAATAAGTAAAAATCAATTCCATCCCCAAATAACTCCAATCGCCTCTGACGAGGTGCCGACGACGCTGATTGCACGCTGACCACAGGTAATCAGATTAAAATCTGCCTTATTAACAGATTTGTCCAACTCTGACAAATGCCAGACGAGGACCTCAGACATTAGTGTAAGGCTTGGACTTTTGGAGCAAGCATACTGCTGTCCGTAATGTGGAAATCTGCTATGGACACCCGAAAAAAGTAAGTCACATTGCAAAGGGTTTGCCCGAGATGAAGTGTGGGTTTTTCTCCTCTAGAGAGACA
>NC_136768.1:22252492-22267492 GCF_947034865.1 Barbatula barbatula | reverse complement strand
ACAATGGTCTTCTACAAGCTGTCGGGCCACAGCAGTACAACAAGGAGGCGGGAGTTTAACGGGTGAGCCTAAAGTTTGGCCACCAGGAGGTGCGCCTAAAAAGGGCAGATTCAAAGTCTGATGCTCTACCGACTGAGCTATACGGGCTCGTCTTGGAGCGCGCCGCAGTTCTTGTGGAATGCATCCTACAAAATGATGGCACCCTACATCAAGAGAGACGACTCGTGACCGTTTGGTAGTACTGGCAGACATGACACTCAAAGCGAGGCCTGGCCAGTGCAGTCGGTAACGCATGTGAATCTTAATCGCAGTGTCGTGGTTTTGAACCCTGCGTTGCTCCTCTGCGGGAGTGCCCCGGCTAGCAGGCCTAGTGCTGGGGCCTTCTTGGGACGAGTAAAACTTCTGATTGCCCTTGTTCAGGTGTCAGTCATGGTCCCACTGTTTCCCAGAGCTAAAGAAACCGAATTGCGACCCCAAAATTTTCAAGGCACTGCAGAAAGACTTTCCATTTCTCTAAACGTGTACTATCAGTAAACAACAGAAAGAAGGACTTGGGGTTTAGGAAAAGACCCCCCTGACGACAGTTTGCTGAAGCAAGTGAACACACTGCCCGACTCTAACAGCATCTGTTCTTTAACACGCTTATGCAGCCCTGCCCTTAGCAAAGCCCCAAAAATAACACAAACTCACAGTGGTTCCCCTCCACGGAAACCTTTAGTAAAAGACGAAAGACTTATGCGTAGATGAAGAGAATCTCGAGCTTTGCCAATCTGTCCACGAACCAGCGTGCACACTATGTCACACCACAATGTTCACAGAGGGTCATTTCTCCTGCAGGCTCCTCTCAGACCACTTTAATTGAGAGGAGGAAAATAAGTAAAAATCAATTCCATCCCCAAATAACTCCAATCGCCTCTGATGAGGTGCCGACGACGCTGATTGCACGCTGACCTAAGGTAATCAGATTTAAATCTGCCTTATTAACAGATTTGTCCAACTCTGACAAATGCCAGACGAGGACCTCAGACATTAGTGTAAGGCTTGGACTTTTGGAGCAAGCATACTGCTGTCCGTAATGTGGAAATCTGCTATGGACACCCGAAAAAAGTAAGTCACATTGCAAAGGGTTTGCCCGAGATGAAGTGTGGGTTTTTCTCCTCTAGAGAGACAAATCAACAGCTGAGTTCAATGCACCGCACACAAAGTCGGCAGGATTGGAACTTGCGCAGGGAGACCCCGATGGATTTCTAGCCCGACAACAGCACGTCACGACTTTGCCGGAAATTATGTTTTTTTATTTTTTTCCATCTAAAAAAGAGGTAGCGGCATCGACGTCCGCATCATTCGAGGCTTTATTCGCATTATTCGAGTCGAGGCTCACCGCTAAGGAAAAATGTCTTCCCACAAGCTTTCTTGCAGTGTTTTTTGCATTTTCATTTAGACAGTGTGAACGTGTACTGTGGTACGTTTCCTTGCGCTTTCACCATAGTTTCATGAAAAGCGTTATCCCCTTATTGTTGGGCGATTGTCAAAATAAGTCTTTTGCCCTGGGCTTGAAAAATCTCTCTGCCCAAATGTGCTTTACTTATCATTTCTGTGTGTGTGTGTGCGTGAAATCACATTAACGTTTCAGACATGGGCAATTTGTTGTGCTTTATATTTTGCTTGGGTGTATTGCCCTTTGGCTCATTTCGTACCATTGGCAGTTGTCAGTATGAAAAGCAGCGTGTGCTACTGATACTTGACGTTAACTTAACCCCGGTTGAAAACCTGCCGATGTCTTAGTTTATCATCAGAAAAACCTTCCGTCTTCTATGTGTTTCATCGTTCCACAAGTACAGCGCTACAACCCCTCGGAAGGGGTTCTGATTGGAAGACCCATAAAAGAGAATGCTGTGCTGGGAGGTCCCACCGAGATTTGAACTCAGATCGCTGGATTCAGAGTCCAGAGTGCTAACCATTACACCATGGAACCCTGTTTCGAGTGGTTTTAGGCCCGATAAGCTCACAAGAAAAGGCCAACCGGTCCAGGGTGCAAAAATATATCTCTGCGGTAAAGCAATGCCTGGGCTTGAAAAATCTCTCTGCCCAAATGTGCTTTACTGTGGGTGTTTGTGTATAGAGGCGTCTAGTACGCGAAAAAACGTAGAAGAATTTCAATCGTGCGCCAACAAGCTAGTAGAAAGGCTCAAACCGTTGGGCAGAAGCAACTCCAGACAGATTGGATGCCCTGTTTAAGAGAATGCTGCGCTTAGAGGTCCCACCGAGATTTGAACTGGGATCGCTGGATTCAGAGTGCAGTGCTAAACATAAGTTGAAAGGCTAAAACCGTTGGGCAGAAGCAATTCCAGACATGGGCCCCTCGGAAGGGGTTCTGATTGGAAGCCCCATAAAGGAGAATGCTGTGCTGAGAGGTCACACCGAGATTTGAACTCGTATCGCTTGATTCAGAGTCCAGAGTGCTAATCATTACACCATGGAACCCTGTGTCGAGTGGTTTTAGGCCCGCTAGGCGCACAAGAAAAGGCCACCCGGTTCAGGGTGCACAAATATCTCTGCGGTAAAGCAATGCACAGGCAAAGACTTGCCGAAACTAAACCAGGGACCTTTAGATCTTCAGTCTAACGCTCTCCCAACTCAGCTATTTCGGCCACATCATCTGTCTTGTGCAAGCCTTTTGGCGAACGACCCCAGCATCATTTTACCACTGAGAGATGGACGGCATGCCAGGGAAAAGTCAGTGGCCAGTACGGGGATCGAAGCCGTGACCTTGGCGTTATTAGCACCACGCTCTAACCAACTGAGCTAACCGGCCTATGGGCTCCTGCAATCACATTTCGCGTCGCTGATTTTACTCCTTTGAGTGTCGTACTGTTACGTGGCAACAGTTCCGGTTAGTTCGTTCAAATGGAAGAGCGCTTGTTTTGCATGCGAGAGGTAGCACCGTCGACGTCCGCATTATTCGAGGCTTTATTCTCTCACCGCTTTATATAGGCTCACCGCTAAGAAAAATTGTCTTCCCACAAGCTTTCTTGCAGTGTTGACGTTAACTTAACCCCGGTTGAAAACCTGCCGATGTCTTAGTTTATCATCAGAAAAACCTTCCGTCTTCTATGTGTTTCATCGTTCCACAAGTACAGCGCTACAGACCCTCGGAAGGGGTTCTGATTGGACGCCCTGTAAAAGAGAATATTCCGCTGAGAGGTCCCACCGAGACTTGAATTCGGACCGCTGGATTCAGAG
This sequence comes from Barbatula barbatula, assembly GCF_947034865.1. Lineage (NCBI taxonomy): Eukaryota > Metazoa > Chordata > Actinopteri > Cypriniformes > Nemacheilidae > Barbatula > Barbatula barbatula. Next base: position 22,264,249 of record NC_136768.1, on the reverse strand, counting down.
TCCAAATGCTATAAAAGGATTAAAAATGCTACTTATCTCTCGCCTGCAAGTGTTTGTGCAAGCCTTTTGGCGAACGACCCCAGCATCATTTTACCAATGAGAGATTTATTTTCATTTTCATTTAGACAGTGTGAACGTTTGCTGTGGTGCATTTCCTTGCGCTTTCACCGTAGTTTCATGAAAAGCGTTATCCCCTTATTGTTGGGCGATTGTCAAAATAAGTCCTTTGCCCTGGGATTGAAAAATCTCCCTGCCCAAATGTGCTTTACTTATCATTTCTGTGTGTGTGTGTGTGAAATCACATTAACGTTTCAGACATGGGCAATTTGTTGTGCTTTATATTTCGCTTGGGTGTATTGCCCTTTGGCTCATTTCGTACCATTGTCAGTTGTCAGTATGAAAAGCAGCGTGTGCTACTGATACTTGACGTTAACTGAACCCTGGTTGAAAACCTGCCGATGTCTTAGTTTATCATCAGAAAAACCTTCCGTCTTCTATGTGTTTCATCGTTCCACAAGTACAGCGCTACAACCCCTCAGAAGGGGTTCTGATTGGACGCCCTGTAAAAGAGAATGCTCCGCTGAGAGGTCCCACCGAGACTTGAATTCGGACCGCTGGATTCAGAGTCCAGAGTGCTAAACATTACACCATGGAACACTGTGTCGAGTGGTTGACGGCCCGCTAGGCGCAGGAGAAAAGCCACCCTGATCGGGGTGCACAAATTACCACTGCGGTAAAGTAATGAACAGACGAAGCCTTGCCGAAACCCGGGATCGAACCAGGGACCTTTAGATCTTCAGTCTAACGCTCTCCCAACTGAGCTATTTCGGCCACATAATACATCTTGTGCAAAGGCCCGCTAAGCTCACAAGGAAAGGCCAACCGGTCCAGGGTGCAAAAATATCTCTGCGGTAAAGCAATGCCTGGGCTTGAAAAATCTCTCTGCCCAAATGTGCTTTCGTTCAAATGGAAGAGCGCTTGTTTTGCATGCGAGAGGTAGTGCCATCGACGTCCGCATTATTCTAGGCTTTATTCTCTCACCGCTTTATATAGGCTCACCGCTAAGAAAAAATGTCCTCCCACAAGCTTTCTTGCAGTGTTATTTGCATTTTCATTTAGACAGTGTGAACGTGTGCTGTGGTGCGTTTCCTTGCGCTTTCACCGTACTTTCATGAAGAGCGTTATACAAAAGAGCCATAGCCGATACGAGGTTACCGTGTGAACAACTCGTAATTAACTATGTTTGGGGTAAGACCACATCATTTACTTTCGACCTATGCGCTGTCATAAATTGTGGGGGAAAAAATAGCTCATAGAGGGGGTACGAGGTAAATGTATGTATGGACGGGAATATGGACAGTGTTTGTAAGGCGTACCAGTCTAGGCAAACCCATAGGGGAGAATGGTGTCCGTCATGGAATAAGGTAATAGCATATACCGGTGGTTGGACCCCGGAAAGAACCTAGCCTTTGGACCCGTACCTCGGCAAAATTTGATTTCAAAATGCAAAGAGATTACAGAGCAAGTCAAAATCCACTCACCCTTTCAATATCCACCAGAACGGGATCAGCCAATTATACAGGGGAGTTTTTCCTTATAATGGGGGTGCACATGCAAGGAACAGATAGAAAAGCAGTAATAAAATTTGTTGTGGACAGTTCACCTGAGGAGGAAAGAAATGAGACAATAGCTGAGCCATTATCGGTAGGACAAAAGAATGGAGTGGTAGAAATAGATTACACCATGTTAAAACCGGAAGATTTGAAAGAAAGAGCAACAGGATATGGGGAAAATAATTTGTGGCTGGAATGGATAATTACCACGGCCAGAGAACAGAGGTTAGATGATTGTGTAGGATGTGCTAATGCAAGACCCCATTTATATATTGAACCAGCCCCGTTGTACCAAAACGATACGTGGGGTTATGAGTGTATGCTGACACGGATGGCCAGTCCAAAAAATTGTACCACATTGGCAACAATATTCCCACCAATAACCAACCTTTCACAGGCAGGTCCATTTACACCAAAGAAAGCAAATTATACCTGTTATGATATTAAACGTCAATCACCAACCAGCAACCTGGGGGAGATAAATAAGGAGTGGTGTGATCAGATCATAGTAGATAATGGGACTAGAATAGGTACGTGGGCTAGGGCAGGTTTGTATTATTAGTGTGGAGATCGAAGATTGTTTACTAGGATACCTGAGAAGGCAAAGGGAGTGTGTGCTTTGGTAAGACTGGGAGCTCCAATAACCCTGATAGGTGACAGAGCAGTCAGAACGGAATCCGTGAATTCAGCAACATTGACTAGAAGACGTAGGAGACACATCATTACAAAGAGAGCAATAGGTTCAAGTGTAGATTTATCATTAAATAGTCCTACGTATATCGATGCTATAGGGATTCCCCGAGGTGTACCAGATGAATATAAGCTAGCGAACCAAGTGGCAGCAGGTTTTGAGAATACACCATTAATAGCTGCTCTTTTTTCAGTCACCCCAAACAAGAATGTAGATAGGATTAATTATGTGCATTATAATGTCATGAGATTAGCAAATATGACAAGGGATGCAGTAGATGGTTTAGCGGAGCAACTAGCACCAACTTCACTGATGGCTTTCCAGAACCGTATGGCTCTGGACATGCTGTTGGCAGAGAAGGGAGGAGTATGTGTAATGTTTGGTGATCTTTGTTGTACGAACATTCCCAATAATACTGCCCCTGATGGATCAGTGACGAGGGCATGGAAGGATTGAAAACTTTGTCTATCGAAATGAAGGAACATTCAGGAGTAAATAATCCTATTGGAGATTGGCTAGACAAAACATTGGGAAGATGGAAAGCAATAGTAATGTCTATTGTGATGTCCATAGGGGTGTAATCGCTTAATAATTTCAGCTATTGAGAGACCGGAAAGCCCCAAACCATTTAATATGCCATTGTTATCTAGCTATAATAACGACACGGAGGACCAAGAATTTTGACCTCTTTCGAGGTCAAGAGAGGGATTATTGGGGTTACGATGTTCTATGTATTATAAATTTATGTTTACTGTTGTTTTACTGTCAAATATAATGATATGAGTATGTCCATGCTGTGCTGGGTTTTTGTCTTGAAAACTAGTTGGCAGGAGTGTGAAACGAGAGCTTTGAGGAATGCGGAAGCTGAGTTTCAAATAACGTGTGTGTGTGTGAGTAAATCGCATTTTTCGGCAGGACGGCTATTTTCAAAATGTTTCGCAGGGAACCAACGGTTGGGGGGAATGGAGTCAGATTAACATGCCCCGAGGTGATTGGTTCCAGAGGATTGAACGCCCGCCCAAGGAAGGGGAAGAGCCTGAAGAGAGAATCGACGTCACATATATTATAAATATCTGTAACCCGGAAGTGTGTTTTTCAGTTGTTCGCTCATATATATGTTGAGAGGCAACCCCAGCTGGAAAGAAGCTTTTACATCTGACAATAAATTCTACTTATTGGGAAAAACTGTCTCTTTGACTTTTCTTCAAATTTTTGAACATGCAGGACTGAAGCGAAAAAGTCCGTCAGGGTCTAATAGATGTAGCACAAAGGAAAAAATAGTCTAAGGGTTAAAATTGTCAAAAAGTATCTGGATAAAGAGAATATAACAACATGGAAGAAAACGATGCAATATTTTTTAAACAAATGCAGTAATTTTCTTTTGGGAGAAGACATTTTATGGATGAGAACTAAAGCTTGGATGACAGAAAAGATGCCAGATTTTTACAAGGAAATGATGAGTGCATGGGGGAATTTTTAACCTGTTTACAACACATGCTGAGTGGTAGAGAGGATATTTTAAATCAACCATTGTTCTTAAACAAGAACATTTTAAACCAAGGGAAAGAGGTGTTTTTTAAGAAGTGGTGGGAGGTGGGAATTACAAAAGTGAGAGATGTTTTATATGAGTTTAAGGAGGGATTTTTACCTGTGCAGTACATTGTGGACACTATGGAGGAAGCAAAAGAAGAATATAGTAGACAAGAAATTGAGAATAAGTTTAAGATAATAAAAAGTGCAATACCAGAGGATTGGATAAGAAACATTAATGACATGAAACAGGGGAAACAAGAGGAAGAATTGTATGTCAGGTTGGGAGGAAAATTAAGAGTGTTTAAAGAATGTACTGTGAAAATGTTGTGCGGTTTTTTTAGAGATTGTGTTTTTAAGAAACCTGTTGTGAATAAATACTGGTTGCAGAAATACAAAGATTTGGAAGAAGACCACATATGGACCAATATGAAGGGAAAGATAATAGAGACAAAACTGGGGACTTTAGAATACTTAATCAGGCACAAGGCGGTTTTTACTGATGTTTTATTGACCAAAATCATATTTACATTTTACATTTACATTTATTCATTTGGCAGACGCTTTTATCCAAAGCGACTTACAAGTAGTTTTTTTTTTCACAGTGACACATTACTGCAGAGCAATCAGGGGTAAGGTCTCTTGCTCAAGAGCACTTCAGTCATGACCTGCTGGCACTGAGATTAGAACTGGCAACATTCTGATCACAAGCCCAACTCTAAAAGGAAAGTTGAGAAGTACCTGAAGTACTTACACTTTTATTTTAAGGAACAAAACAGGTTGGAAGAGTTTTCTTATGTTTTTACTAATGATGTGTGCAAAATATTTGAGGATGTTTAATGTAGAGAGAAATCCAGGCAGTTTTTTTGACATTTTACATTTTGATTAAGACTGTATATATTTAAAATGTAACTCAAATATTGCTTGAATGTGTAAAGATCAAAAGTGTTACTGTATAACTTTTTGTTAATGTGTTTTAAATAAAAAAATTAATTAAAATAAATTAAAAAAAGCACGTCCGCTCTCGTCTTAACCGAAAGTGGCCTTATGGCTGCTTTCTTTATGCGTAGAGATTGGTGGCACAGCTTTTGCTAACGGCCACACCACCCTGAGCATGCCCGCTCTCGTCAGATCTCGGAAGCCAATCAGGGTTCGGCCTGGTCAGTACTTGGATGGGAGCCCGCCTGGGAATACCAGGTGCTGTAAGCTTTAACCCAAAGTGGCCTTATGGCTGCTTTCTTTATGTGTAGAGATTGGTTGCACAGCTTTTGCTTACGGCCACAACACCCTGAGCACGCCCGCTCTCGTCAGATCTCGGAAGCCAAGCAGGGTTGGGCCTGGTCAGTACTTTGATGGGAGGTAACCTGGGAATACCAGGCGCTGTAAGCTTTAACCCAAAGTGGACTTATGGCTGATTTCTTTATGCGTCGATCTCTGTAGCACATATTTTGCTTACGGCCACACCACCCTGAGCACGCCCGCTCTCGTCTGATCTCGGAAGCCAAGCAGGGTCGGGCCTGGTCAGTACTTGGGTAATAGACCACCTGGGAATACCAGGTGCTGTAAGCTTTAATCCAAAGTGGTCTTATGGCTGCTTTCTTTATGCGTCGAACTTGGTAGCACATCATTTGCTTACGGCCAAACCACCCTGAGCATGCCCGCTCTCGTCAGATCTCGGAAGCCAAGCAGGGTCGGGCCTGGTCAGTACTTGGATGGGAGACCGCCTGGGAATACCAGGTGCTGTAAGCTTTAACCCAAAGTGGACTTATGGCTGATTTCTTTATGCGTTGATCTCTGTAGCACATCTTTTGCTTACGGCCACACCAACCTGAGCATGCCCGCTCTCGTCTGATCTTGGAAGCCAAGCATGGTCGGGCCTGGTCAGTACTTGGATGGGAGACCGCCTGGGGATACCAGGTGCTGTAAGCTTTAACCCAAAGTGCCCTTGTGGCTGTTTTCTTTAAGTGTAGAGATTGGTTACACAGCTTTTGCTTACGGCCACACCACCCTGAGCACGCCCGCTCTCGTCAGATCTCGGAAGCCAAGCAGGGTTGGGCCTGGTTAGTACTTGGATGGGAGACCTCCTGGAGATACCAGGTGCTGTAAGCTTTAACACAAAGTTGACTTATGGCTGCTTTCTTTATGCGTCAAGCTTGGTAGCACATATTTTGCTTACGGCCACACCACCCAGAGCAAGCCCGCTCTTGTCTGATCTCGGAAGCCAAGCAGGGTCGGGCCTGGTCAGTACTTGGATGGGAGACCGCCTGGGGATACCAGGTGCTGTAAGCTTTAACCCAAAGTGGACTTATGGCTGATTTCTTTATGCGTCGATCTCTGTAGCACATATTTAGCTTACGGCCACACCACCCTGAGCACGCCCGCTAGTTGGTACGTTCCAGGAAGTGTTTTGGCGGCAGTTTGGTGAGACAGGCTCACCACACTTTTTTTTGTATCTTTTTTGTTTAGTTTGTAGTTATCAAGGTTTTTTTGTTTCCTTTTCACTCGGTTTTTTTTTTTTTTTTTTTTTTTTTTTTTTTTTTCTCCCAACAGCGTATGCTGGTCGGGGGGAAAGTTCTTTTTGTGTTTTTTGCACGTTTTTTTGGGGGGGCGGATAATGGCGGACGGACACACGGCAACAACTTTGGATATGGCTGGAGGAACATGTGCGGCAGACGAACCTGGACCTGAACTTGGACTACGAGATGGAACAGCTAATGAAATGCATCAAAGGAAGAGCAAAAAAAATACGGATTACTTGAAGGAGGCAACGGTAACGGTGGATATCGCTGGGGTGAATGCGCGGGCTGAAGATATCATAAAGGCTGTAACGGAAAGAATCGGAAAAGGGAAAATCCTGGCGGTAAGACCCAAACAAGGAAATGAATATGAGGTGACTTTGGAAAATGCGGATGATGTTGAACTGTTGGAAGCTGGAATAAGGATAAAGGAAGTGGAATGTGAGGTAAAGAGGCTACAAAACAGAGACTATGTTGTCTCGTTTATGCACCTACCTGCCTACATAGACGATCAAGAGATTTTTGATAAACTTAAAGGTTGGGGAGTTACCCCCTTATCGAAAATAACAAGAAGATTGTATCCGGGCACGACTATTCAAGATGGCACAAGGTTCATCAAATCTCGTTTCCCTAAGGATGTCGCCTCTCTCCCGTATAGCACGAAGTTTGAAACTGCAGAAGGGCTGCATTTTTTCAGGGTAATGCACAGCCATCAGGTTAAACTCTGTCGGCTGTGCATGAGCCCAGAACACATCATGAAGGATTGCCCAAAGTTTCAGTGCTATAAATGCGAGGAGAGAGGACATTTCGCAAGAGAGTGCAAGGCGGTTAAGTGCCCGGACTGTAACAATGTTTTAAATCTGTGTGAATGCTGGTTTGGCAACGAGACTCATGTGGGCGGGCAGGTGCATGAGCGAGACGGTAGGGGAGAACAACATGAGAATGACACGAGAGAGAGAGACTGTGGATCAGTAATTGAAATCGACAATGGTGAACAAACGGAAAGACAAGATATTTCACAACAGGTCATAGAGAAGGACACACAGAGCGCAACTGAGGAGATTGCAGAGGAAGGAATGGATGATTTAGCTAAAAGACAAAATGAAGCACAAAATGAGGAATCTAAAGAACAGACGGAACCAACTGAACAATCAAAACAAGAGGAAGGAACATGCACACCACTTGACCTTTCTGTTACTCTGGAAGATGAGATGGACCTAGAAGAGGATTTTAACAAGGATATGGAGGCAAGGGACGATGGAAAACCAAGACTAGATAAAAGACGGCGGAAAATAAAGGTAAAGCCATGTTTAGAAGGAATAAGGAAAAGAACAACTAACAAAGACCTACTAAAAGATAAATATGAACGTTTAAAAGACTTTGATGATATGAGTTAAAGAAATGAGTTTAATGAGTGTTTTTATATATTCATTCTTTATGGTTTTAAGTTTGGTTACTTTTAATGCCAGAGGACTTTCGGATTTTAACAAATTTGAAAAGGTGAAGGAAATGTTCAAGGATGAAGATGTGATTGTATTGCAAGAAACTAATTGGAGAGAAAAACATGTATGTGAAATAAGGAAAAGATGGAACGGTGAGATCTTATACAATAATGATGATAAGAGGTTTGGTAGAGGAGTGGCTTTTTTAATAAGAGGAAATGTGAATATTGTATGCAAGGTTATTTATAAAGATAATGTTGGGAAATGTTTAGCAGTAGAAATGGAATATGAAGACAAAAAACTGGTTGTGATAAACATACATGCACCTACGGAGGAAAGGGGGAAGAGAGATTATTTTAACAGTTTAAGGTCACTTTTAAATAAGCATCAGAATGTCTGTTTAATGGGAGATTTTAATACTGTGTTAAGCAAATTAGATGTGGCAGATGGAATGGTTTTTAAAAATGATATGGGAAGGAGAGAGTTAAAATCAATAATGGAAAACAATAACTTGGTGGATGTTTGGAGAGAAAGGAATGAAAGAAGACAATATTCAAGAAGACAAAGGGTGGGGAATTTTATGTGTCAATCAAGAATCGATTTTATTTTGTGTAAGAGGAATGTAGAAGTTTTTATTGAGAATGTGAGATATGGGGAAACAAGTTTAAGTGATCACAAGCCATTACACATGCAGATTGATTGGAGTACGATAAAGAGAGGTCCGGGGGTGTGGGTTTTAAATGCAGAAGTTTTAAAAAGTGAAGGGTATGTTTTAGATATAAAGACACTCATTGAAAGGGAAAAAGGGAATGTAATGTATGTGGAAGACAAAAGATTGTGGTGGGAAAATGTGAAATATCTAGTTAAAATTCACACCATGGAATTGTGCAGATTAATAGAGAAAGCAAAAAGACATAATGGACAGGAAATAAGGGGAAAATTGGAAAAAGAGTTACATCAGGGAAATAAAGATATGTCAAAGATAAAAGAATTGGAAAATAAACTTAAGGAAATAGAAGAAAAGAAATATGAAGGTGCAAGATTAAGGAGTAAAGCTCAATTTATTGTTGAGGGTGAAAAATGTACAAAATTTTTCTTTGATTTAGAAAGAAGAAAAGGGAAGGCTGAAATTATGAAAGTAGTGAAAAAGGAGAATGGAGAAGAAGTAAAGAGTAATGAAGAAATTCTAAAAGAAATGAAAAGGTATTATGAGAAATTATTTACATCTGAAGGAGTGCAGGATGAAAAAGAAGAAATGTTCAAGCAGATAAAAACTAAAGTAGGAAAGGAAGACAAGGAAGATTGTGACAAAGAGATAAGTGAAGAGGAGATTGAAAGAGCTATAAATGAATTAAACAAAAAGAAAAGTCCTGGAATTGATGGTTTAGGGAGTGAGTTTTATATTGTCTTTAAGGATGTTTTAACCAGCATTTTAAAGGAAGTGTATGATGAGATCTTTAATAAGGGGCAGATGAATCTAAGAATGGGAATGGGTTTAATGAAAACAATATATAAGAAAAAAGGAGAAAAGACTGAACTGAAGAATTATAGGCCGCTTACTATGTTAAATACCGATTTGAAAATTTTAGCAAAAATTTTAGCAAACAGATTAAAAGAAGTGATGCCGAAAATAATAAAGACAAATCAAGTATATGGGGTTAAAGGGAAGGACATAGCAGATACGACAATAAGCATTCAGGATACAATTAGATACATGAAGGAGAAAAAAATGGAGGGATATCTGATAAGCTTAGATTTTGAAAAGGCTTTTGACAGGGTGGAACATGAATTTTTATTTGGAGTTTTAAACAGTTTTGGATTTGGAGGAAATTTTATAAAGTGGGTAAAAATTTTATATAAAGGAGCTGTAACTAGAATTAAATGCAACGGGTTTTTAACAGAATGTTTTAAACTAACAAGATCTATAAGACAAGGGTGCCCTATGTCAGCACTGTTATATTCACTAGTTGCGGAACCCTTGGGGCTGGCTATGAGGGAAGAAATGGGAATAAAAGGTATTAACGTAGAAGGGAATATGGAAGGCGAAACAATTTTTCAGTATGCAGATGACACTACGCTTATTGTGAAGGAAATGGAGGGAGTAAAAAGTGCAATGAGAATTGTACAAAAGTATTGCAAAGCATCGGGAGGGAAAGTTAACGAAGAGAAAAGTGTGTATATGAGATGTGGGAATGTGCCAGTTTTAACAAGTTTTTTTGCTTTTAAAGAAGTGAAAGACATCAAGATTTTAGGAGTTTTAATGGGGGAAGATGAAAAGAGAGCTAATGAAACAATGTGGGAAGGTATTTTAGGAGACATTGAAAGAAGGCTACATTTCTGGAAACTAAGAACATTATGTCTTAAAGGGAAGGTTCTAATTTCGAATGTCTTAATGATGTCTAAGTTATGGTATGTCCTATATGTGTCAGCTATGCCTTTGTGGATTGAAAAAAGATTAAAGAGATGTTTTTTAAACTTTATATGGGAAGGGAAACCCCCAAGGATAGCATATGACACTTTGATTGGAGCAGTTGGGAAAGGTGGTCTGGGTCTAATAGATGTAGCACAAAGGAAAAACAGTCTAAGGGTTAAAATTGTCAAAAAGTATCTGGATAAAGAGAATATAACAACATGGAAGAAAACGATGCAATATTTTTTAAATAAATGCGGTAATTTCTTTTTGGGAGAAGACATTTTATGGATGAGAACTAAAGCTTGGATGACAGAAAAGATGCCAGACTTTTACAAGGAAATGATGAGTGCATGGGGGAATTTTTTAACCTGTGTACAACACATGCTGAGTGGTAGAGAGGATATTTTAAATCAACCATTGTTCTTAAACAAGAACATTTTAAACCAAGGGAAAGAGGTGTTTTTTAAGAAGTGGTGGGAGGTGGGAATTACAAAAGTGAGAGATGTTTTATATGAGTTTAAGGAGGGATTTTTACCTGTGCAGTACATTGTGGACACTATGGAGGAAGCAAAAGAAGAATATAGTAGACAAGAAATTGAGAATAAGTTTAAGATAATAAAAAGTGCAATACCAGAGGATTGGATAAGAAACATTAATGACATGAAACAGGGGAAACAAGAGGAAGAATTGTATGTCAGGTTGGGAGGAAAATTAAGAGTGTTTAAAGAATGTACTGTGAAAATGTTGTACGTTTTTTTTAGAGATTATGTTTTTAAGAAACCTGTTGTGAATAAATACTGGTTGCAGAAATACAAAGATTTGGAAGAAGACCACATATGGACCAATATGAAGGGGAAGATAATAGAGACAAAACTGGGGACTTTAGAATACTTAATCAGGCACAAGGCGGTTTTTACTGATGTTTTATTGACCAAAATCGGAAGAGAGCAAAACGCAACCTGCAAAGTGTGTAAAGAAGAAGATGAGGGGTTTTTACATGTGTTCTTATTCTGTAAGAAATTGGAAACTTTTAATAAAAAATGCAAAAGGTTGATTGAGAGGTTGAGAGGGGGGCAAGATGATAAAGAAATGGATGGTAACAAGATGATAATGTTAGGAGCATACAAACCATGTAAAAACAGAAAAGTGATCAACCTGTTCATTATGTTGATGAAAAGTGCAATATGGGAAAGAAGAGTCATTGCCAGGAAAGAAAATACTGTAATGGATGTTGAAATGGTGTTTAAAAGGAAAGTTGAGAAGTACCTGAAGTATTTACACTTTTATTTTAAGGAACAAAACAGGTTGGAAGAGTTTTCTTATGTTTTTAATAATGATGTGTGCAAAATATTTGAGGATGTTTAATGTGGGAGGTCAGACGATCATGGTTGTTTTTTAATTTCAATTTTCTGTTTATACTTTGCTTTTGTCTGCTTTTACATTTCCTGCATACATATGCCAATTATCTGTTTGTATTTAACCTTAAAATGTTTTAAAAAAATAAAAAAAAAAAAAAAAAAAAAAAAAAAAAAAAAAAAAGCACGCCCGCTCT
>NC_136768.1:22197492-22217492 GCF_947034865.1 Barbatula barbatula | reverse complement strand
ATGATTTTGACAGAATCAAAGTGGTGTACAAAGATAATATGGGGAAATGCATGGCTGTGGAGGTAAATTACGAAGGACGTGAATTGATTTTAGTGAATGTACATGCACCAACAGAAGAGAAAGAAAAGAAAGACTTTTTTAATCGCTTAAGTAGTGTAATAAAGAAATATAAGGAAATAACAATGATGGGGGATTTTAACACAGTCTTTAGCAAACAAGACATGGTTGAGGGGATGGTTTTTAAATCGGACACAGGGAGGAAAGAGTTAAAGGAATTGATGAGAGAAAACAACCTAATCGATGTATGGAGGGAAAGAAATGGGGGGAAAAAGGTTTATTCAAGGAAGCAAATAGTGGGGAATTTTATAGGTAAAACAAGAATTGATTATGTGTTATGTACAAGAAATGTGGAGAATTCTATTGAAAAAATCTGCTATGAAGAAACAAGGTTTAGTGATCATAGTTTTTTACGTTTTAAAATAGATTGGAATAATGTACAAAGGGGACCGGGTACATGGATTTTAAATACAGAGATCTTAAAGAAGGACGATTATGTTGCAGAGATAAAAGAAATTATAGAGAAAGAGAAGGATAATGCAATGTATAAAGAAGAAAAAAGAATGTGGTGGGAGAATGTTAAATATCTAATAAAAGGTTTTTCAATAAAGTATTGCAGAATCTTGCAAATAAGTAAAAGGCACAAAGGAAAAGAAATAAAAGAGGCGTTAGAAAGAGAATTAAATAACGAGAATAAAGACATTACAAAGATAAAAGAAATAGAGGAGAAATTGGAAGAAATAGAAGAAAAAGAATATGAGGGGCAAGATTAAGAAGTAAGTCCAAATATATGGTGGAGGTCGAGAAATGCACAAAGTTCTTGTTTGAATTGGAGAAAAAAAGGGTGAAAAGTGGAATAATAAATGAAATAAAAGGGAAAAGTGGAGAGATAGTGGAAGGGAATGGAAAAGTGCTAGAAGAGATAAAGGTTTTTATGAGGATCTTTTTAAAACAAGAGGGGTGGAAGTTGAGGTAAAACAGAAACTGTTAAATCAGATTGAAACAAATTTAAGTGACGAGGACAAAAAATAATGTGATGAGGAAATCAAGCAAGAGGAGATTGAAAGAGCGATAGATCAACTAAATAAAAGGAAAAGCCCAGGGATGGATGGTTTGGGAAGTGAATTCTATATACGTTTTAAGGACATTTTAATAGAGATTTTAAAGGAGATTTTTAAGGAAATTTTTAAAGAGGAAGGAATGAATGAAAGGATGGGAATGGGGCTGATGAAGCTAATATATAAAAGGAAAGGTGAACAAATAGATTTAAAAAACTACAGGCCAATAACAATGTTAAACACTGATTTAAAGATACTAGCAAAGATTTTAGCAAATAGGTTAAAAGAAGTTATGCCACGAATAATAAAAACAAATCAAGCATATGCAGTAAAAGGAAGAAACACAGCAGACATAACGATGAGTATAAGGGACACAATACAATACAATACATAAAAGAAAAGAATGAGGACGGGTATCTAATCAGCTTAGACTTCGAAAAGGCTTTTGATAGAGTGGAGGATGAATATTTGTTTGGGGTTTAAAATAGGTTTGGATTTGGGAAGAATTTTATGAAATGGATAAAGATTTTATATAAGGGGGCTCTAACAAAAATCAAATGTAACAGGTTGTTAATGGAATGTTTTAAAATAACGAGATCAATTAGACAAGGATGTCCACTCTCAGCTTTGTTATACTCTCTTGTAGCAGAACCTTTGGGCCTAGCAATAAGAAAAGAAGAGAAAATAAAAGGAATACAAATACAGGAAAGCAAATCAGAAGGGACAATTTTTCAATATGCGGATGATACAACAATACTAGTTAAAGGGAAAGAGTGTGTAAAACAGGTAATGAAGAACGTACAAGAATATTGCAAAGGATCAGGAAGTAAAGTTAATGAGGAAAAGACAGCGTATATGAGGTTCGGGGCAGCGACAGTTTTAACAGAATGTTTTAATTTTAAGGAAGTTGAAGAAATGAGGATTTTAGGGATTTTAATGGGAAAGAATCAGAGGCAAGTAAGAGAGAAAATGTGGGAGGAATTGATAACAGGAATAGAGCGGAGGTTACATTTTTGGAGAATGAGGACGTTAAATTTGAAAGGGAAGGTTTTAGTCTTGAATGTTCTAATGGCTTCAAAGTTTGTATGTGACAGAAATGCCTTTGTGGGTAGAAGGGAGGTTGAACAAATGCTTCCTCTGTTTTTTGTCGGAGGGTAAACACCCGAGGATAGCATACAACACATTATTAGGACCAATAGAAAAGGGTGGGTTGGGGTTAATGGACATTAAACAAAGGAAAAACTGCTTAAGGGTAAAAATAGTAAAAAAATTGTTGCAAGAAGAAAATGAAACAGAATGGAAGAAAGTTATGAATTATTTTTTAAACAAATGTGGGAATTTTAATTTGGGGGAGAACATTTTATGGATGAAAACAAAAAACTGGATGACGGAGGGATTACGGGATTTTTATAAAGAAATTTTAAGTGCTTGGGGGGACTTCCTAACTGTTAACAGACTATAACCTGAAAGGAAGAGAAAACATTTTAAACCAACCTCTGTTCTTAAACAAAAGTATTTTAAGAGATTGGAAAGATATCTTTTTTTAAAAATGGATGGAGGTGGAAATAACAAGGGTAAGATATGTTTTGTATGAATTTAAAGAAGGGTTTCTACCATCACAATTTATAATGGATGCAATGGAGGAAGTGCATGGTGTGTCTGGTTTTTTATTTATTCCAGTGCGTTAGCCACTACTCAAACCCGGGTAAAAGGCTCAGAAGGCATTTGGTGCTCGTCACCTACACAGTGCCAAAGTGAGAGGGAAGACGTGCTTCATCAAGACCCCACAATATGCTGCCGTGACCCGGATTCGAACCGGGGTTGCTGCGGCCACAACGCAGAGTACTAACCACTATACGATCACGGCTTGCAACCTTGGGATTGCTGCAAAGGCCTTGACTTGAGATGAAGTTTCGGTTTAACTATTCGAGAGACACAAATCAGCAGCTGAGCTCAATGCTCAGCAAACGTATTCCACCACTCGGTCACGACTATACTTGAACAATGGTCTTCTACAAGCTGTCGGGCCACAGCAGTACAACAAGGAGGCGGGAGTTTAACGGGTGAGCCTAAAGTTTGGCCACCAGGAGGTGGGCCTAAAAAGGGCAGATTCAAAGTCTGATGCTCTACCGACTGAGCTATACGGGCTCGTCTTGGAGCGCGCCGCAGTTCTTGTGGAATGCATCCTACAAAATGATGGCACCCTACATCAAGAGAGACGACTCGTGACCGTTTGGTAGTACTGGCAGACATGACACTCAAAGCGAGGCCTGGCCAGTGCAGTCGGTAACGCATGCGAATCTTAATCGCAGTGACGTGGTTTTGAACCCTGCGTTGCTCCTCTGCGGGAGTGCCCTGGCTAGCAGGCCTAGTGCTGGGGCCTTCTTGGGACGAGTAAAACTTCTGACGGGGGTTCTCTGAAAACAAGCGCGGCGGTGCTACGTGTTTGCTCGTAGTTTTGCCATGCTTTGGCACTTTAATTCCGACTCAAACGGAGCGACGTGTCCGAGGAAAGTACCGCGTCGTTTTCTGTCGCTATCCCCGAATGGATACGCACATCCGTCTCTGTGGCGCAATCGGTTAGCGCGTTCGGCTGTTAACTGAAAGGTTGGTGGTTCAAGCCCACCCAGGGACGAGAGAAGCTTTTCCTTGCTATGTTGAACACAGCTGCAGCAGTTGTGTTCTGCAGCACCCCATCACGCGGTGGCCTGACAGCGAAGCTGGCTCAACAGAGCCTTACTCTATAACAATAAGGTATTTCTAGCCGAAACGCCAGCAAGGAAAAGAAGCCTCTGAGCTTCCCAAATTGAGAGCTAAACCTGGTCCGCTTGCGTGAAAGCAGGGGTCCTGAGTGACGGACACTTCAGAAAGGGCAACACCGTATTGCCCTTGTTCAGGTGTCAGTCATGGTCCCACTGTTTCCCAGAGCTAAAGAAACCGAATTGCGACCCCCAAATTTTGTACTAAACGTGTACTATCAGTAAACAACAGAAAGAAGGATTTGGGGTTGAGGAAAAGACCCCCCTGACGACAGTTTGCTGAAGCAAGTGAACACACTGCCCGATTCTAACAGCATCTGTTCTTTAACACGCTTATGCAGCCCTGCCCTTAGCAAAGCCCCAAAAATAACACAAACTCACAGTGGTTCCCCTCCACGGAAACCTTTAGTAAAAGACGAAAGATTTATGCGTAGATGAAGAGAATCTCGAGCTTTGCCAATCTGTCCACGAACCAGCGTGCACACTATGTCACGCCTAAATGTTCACAGAGGGTCATTTCTCCTGCAGGCTCCTCTCAGACCACTTCAATTGAGAGGAGGAAAATAAGTAAAAATCAAATCCATCCCCAAATAACTCCAATCGCCTCTGACGAGGTGCCGACGACGCTGATTGCACGCTGACCACAGGTAATCAGATTTAAATCTGCCTTATTAACAGATTTGTCCAACTCTGACAAATGCCAGACGAGGACCTCAGACATTAGTGTAAGGCTTGGACTTTTGGAGCAAGCATACTGCTGTCCGTAATGTGGAAATCTGCTATGGACACCCGAAAAAAGTAAGTCACATTGCAAAGGGTTTGCCCGAGATGAAGTGTGGGTTTTTCTCCTCTAGAGAGACAAATCAACAGCTGAGTTCAATGCACCGCACACATAGTCGGCAGGATTGTAACCTGCGCGGGGAGACCCCGATGGATTTCTAGCCCGACAACAGCACGTCACGACTTTGCAGGAAATTATGTTTTTTTTATTTTTTTCCATCTAAAAAAGAGGAAGTGCATGGTGTGTCTGGTTTTTTATTTATTCCAGTGCGTTAGCCACTACTCAAACCCGGGTAAAAGGCTCAGAAGGCATTTGGTGCTCGTCACCTACACAGGGCCAAAGTGAGAGGGAAGACGTGCTTCATCAAGACCCCACAATATGCTGCCGTGACCCGGATTCGAACCGGGGTTGCTGCGGCCACAACGCAGAGTACTAACCACTATACGATCACGGCTTGCAACCTTGGGATTGCTGCAAATGCCTTGACTTGAGATGAAGTTTCGGTTTAACTATTCGAGAGACACAAATCAGCAGCTGAGCTCGATGCTCAGCAAACGTAGTCGGCAGGATTCGAACCTGCGCGGGGAGACCCCAATGGATTTCT
This sequence comes from Barbatula barbatula, assembly GCF_947034865.1. Taxonomy (NCBI): domain Eukaryota; kingdom Metazoa; phylum Chordata; class Actinopteri; order Cypriniformes; family Nemacheilidae; genus Barbatula; species Barbatula barbatula. Next base: position 22,212,233 of record NC_136768.1, on the reverse strand, counting down.
AGTCCATCGCCTTAACCACTCGGCCACGACTACACTTGAACAATGGTCTTCTACAAGCTGTCGGGCCACAGCAGTACAACAAGGAGGCGGGAGTTTAACGGGTGAGCCTAAAGTTTGGCCACCAGGAGGTGCGCCTAAAAAGGGCAGATTCAAAGTCTGATGCTCTACCGACTGAGCTATACGGGCTCGTCTTGGAGCGCACCGCAGTTCTTGTGGAATGCATCCTACAAAATGATGGCACCCTATATCAAGAGGACAACTCGTGACTGTTTGGTAGTACTGGCAGACATGACACTCAAAGCGAGGCCTTGCCAGTGCAGTCGGTAACGCATGCGAATCTTAATCGCAGTGTCGTGGTTTTGAACCCTTCGTTGCTCCTCTGCGGGAGTGCCCTGGCTAGCAGGCCTAGTGCTGGGGCCTTCTTGGGACGAGTAAAACTTCAGATTGCCCTTGTTCAGGTGTCAGTCATGGTCCCACTGTTTCCCAGAGCTAAAGAAACCGAATTGCGACCCCCAAATTTTCAAGGCACTGCAGAAAGACTTTCCATTTCTCAAAACGTGTACTATCAGTAAACAACAGAAAGAAGGACTTGGGGTTGAGGAAAAGACCCCCCTGACGACAGTTTGCTGAAGCAAGTGAACACACTGCCCGACTCTAACAGCATCTGTTCTTTAACACGCTTATGCAGCCCTGCCCTTAGCAAAGCCCCAAAAATAACACAAACTCACAGTGGTTCCCCTCCACGGAAACCTTTAGTAAAAGCCGAAAAAATTATGCGTAGATGAAGAGAATCTCGAGCTTTGCAAATCTGTCCACGAACCAGCGTGCACACTATATCACGCCACAATGTTCACAGAGGGTCATTTTTCCTGCAGGCTCCTCTCAGACCACTTCAATTGAGAGGAGGAAAATAAGTAAAAATCAATTCCATCCCCAAATAACTCCAATCGCCTCTGACGAGGTGCCGACGACGCTGATTGCACGCTGACCACAGGTAATCAGATTAAAATCTGCCTTATTAACAGATTTGTCCAACTCTGACAAATGCCAGACGAGGACCTCAGACATTAGTGTAAGGCTTGGACTTTTGGAGCAAGCATACTGCTGTCCGTAATGTGGAAATCTGCTATGGACACCCGAAAAAAGTAAGTCACATTGCAAAGGGTTTGCCCGAGATGAAGTGTGGGTTTTTCTCCTCTAGAGAGACAAATCAACAGCTGAGTTCAATGCACCGCACACATAGTCGGCAGGATTGGAACCTGCGCGGGGAGACCCCGATGTATTTCTAGCCCGACAACAGCACGTCACGATTTTGACGGAAATGATGTTTTTTTTATTTTTTTCCATCTAAAAAAGAGGAAGTGCATGGTGTGTCCGGTTTTTTATTTATTCCAGTGCGTTAGCCACTACTCAAACCCGGGTAAAAGGCTCAGAAGGCATTTGGTGCTCGTCACCTACACAGGGCCAAAGTGAGAGGGAAGACGTGCTTCATCAAGACACCACAATATGCTGCCGTGACCCGGATTCGAACCGGGGTTGCTGCGGCCACAACGCAGAGTACTAACCACTATACGATCACGGCTTGCAACATTGGGATTGCTGCAAAGGCCTTGACTTGAGATGAAGTTTCGGTTTAACTATTCGAGAGACACAAATCAGCAACTGAGCTCGATGCTCAGCAAACGAAGTCCGCAGGATTCGAACCTGCGCGGGGAGACCCCAATGGATTTCTAGTCCATCGCCATAACCACTCGGCCACGACTACACTTGAACAATGGTCTTCTACAAGCTGTCGGGCCACAGCAGTACAACAAGGAGGCGGGAGTTTAACGGGTGAGTCTAAACTTTGGCCACCAGGAGGTGCGCCTAAAAAGGGCAGATTCAAAGTCTGATGCTCTACCGACTGAGCTATACGGGCTCGTCTTGGAGCGCGCCGCAGTTCTTGTGGAATGCATCCTACAAAATGATGGCACCCTACATCAAGAGAGACGACTCGTGACCGTTTGGTAGTACTGGCAGACATGACACTCAAAGCGAGGCCTGGCCAGTGCAGTCGGTAACGCATGTGAATCTTAATCGCAGTGTCGTGGTTTTGAACCCTGCGTTGCTCCTCTGCGGGAGTGCCCCGGCTAGCAGGCCTAGTGCTGGGGCCTTCTTGGGACGAGTAAAACTTCTGATTGCCCTTGTTCAGGTGTCAGTCATGGTCCCACTGTTTCCCAGAGCTAAAGAAACCGAATTGCGACCCCAAAATTTTCAAGGCACTGCAGAAAGACTTTCCATTTCTCTAAACGTGTACTATCAGTAAACAACAGAAAGAAGGACTTGGGGTTTAGGAAAAGACCCCCCTGACGACAGTTTGCTGAAGCAAGTGAACACACTGCCCGACTCTAACAGCATCTGTTCTTTAACACGCTTATGCAGCCCTGCCCTTAGCAAAGCCCCAAAAATAACACAAACTCACAGTGGTTCCCCTCCACGGAAACCTTTAGTAAAAGACGAAAGATTTATGCGTAGATGAAGAGAATCTCGAGCTTTGCCAATCTGTCCACGAACCAGCGTGCACACTATGTCACGCCACAATGTTCACAGAGGGTCATTTCTCCTGCAGGCTCCTCTCAGACCACTTTAATTGAGAGGAGGAAAATAAGTAAAAATCAATTCCATCCCCAAATAACTCCAATCGCCTCTGATGAGGTGCCGACGACGCTGATTGCACGCTGACCACAGGTAATCAGATTTAAATCTGCCTTATTAACAGATTTGTCCAACTCTGACAAATGCCAGACGAGGACCTCAGACATTAGTGTAAGGCTTGGACTTTTGGAGCAAGCATACTGCTGTCCGTAATGTGGAAATCTGCTATGGACACCCGAAAAAAGTAAGTCACATTGCAAAGGGTTTGCCCGAGATGAAGTGTGGGTTTTTCTCCTCTAGAGAGACAAATCAACAGCTGAGTTCAATGCACCGCACACAAAGTCGGCAGGATTGGAACTTGCGCAGGGAGACCCCGATGGATTTCTAGCCCGACAACAGCACGTCACGACTTTGCCGGAAATTATGTTTTTTTATTTTTTTCCATCTAAAAAAGAGGTAGCGGCATCGACGTCCGCATCATTCGAGGCTTTATTCGCATTATTCGAGTCGAGGCTCACCGCTAAGGAAAAATGTCTTCCCACAAGCTTTCTTGCAGTGTTTTTTGCATTTTCATTTAGACAGTGTGAACGTGTACTGTGGTACGTTTCCTTGCGCTTTCACCATAGTTTCATGAAAAGCGTTATCCCCTTATTGTTGGGCGATTGTCAAAATAAGTCTTTTGCCCTGGGCTTGAAAAATCTCTCTGCCCAAATGTGCTTTACTTATCATTTCTGTGTGTGTGTGTGCGTGAAATCACATTAACGTTTCAGACATGGGCAATTTGTTGTGCTTTATATTTCGCTTGGGTGTATTGCCCTTTGGCTCATTTCGTACCATTGTCAGTTGTCAGTATGAAAAGCAGCGTGTGCTACTGATACTTGACGTTAACTTAACCCCGGTTGAAAACCTGCCGATGTCTTAGTTTATCATCAGAAAAACCTTCCGTCTTCTATGTGTTTCATGGTTCCACAAGTACAGCGCTACAACCCCTCGGAAGGGGTTCTGATTGGACGCCCTGTAAAAGAGAATGCTCTGCTGAGAGGTCCCACCGAGACTTGAATTCGGACCGCTGGATTCAGAGTCCAGAGTGCTAAACATTACACCATGGAACACTGTGTCGAGTGGTTGACGGCCCGCTAGGCGCAGGAGAAAAGCCACCCTGATCGGGGTGCACAAATTACCTCTGCGGTAAAGTAATGAACAGACGAAGCCTTGCCGAAACCCGGGATCGAACCAGGGACCTTTAGATCTTCAGTCTAACGCTCTCCCAACTGAGCTATTTCGGCCACATAATACATCTTGTGCAAAGGTTCAAACCGTTGGGCAGAAGCAATTCCAGACGTGGGCCTCAAAAGGGGTTCTGATTGGTAGACCCATAAAAGAGAATGCTGTGCTGGGAGGTCCCACCGAGATTTGAACTCAGATCGCTGGATTCAGAGTCCAGAGTGCTAACCATTACACCATGGAACACTGTTTCGAGTGGTTTTAGGCCCGCTAAGCTCACAAGAAAAGGCCAACCAGTCCAGGGTGCAAAAATATCTCTGCGGTAAAGCAATGCCTGGGCTTGAAAAATCTCTCTGCCCAAATGTGCTTTACTGTGGGTGTTTGTGTATAGAGGCGTCTAGTACGCGAAAAAACGTAGAAGAATTTCAATCGTGCGCCAACAAGCTAGTAGAAAGGCTCAAACCGTTGGGCAGAAGCAACTCCAGACAGATTGGATGCCCTGTTTAAGAGAATGCTGCGCTTAGAGGTCCCACCGAGATTTGAACTGGGATCGCTGGATTCAGAGTGCAGAGTGCTAAACATAAGTTGGAAGGCTAAAACCGTTGGGCAGAAGCAATTCCAGACATGGGCCCCTCGGAAGGGGTTCTGATTGGAAGCCCCATAAAGGAGAATGCTGTGCTGAGTGGTCACACCGAGATTTGAACTCGTATCGTTTGATTCAGAGTCCAGAGTGCTAATCATTACACCATGGAACCCTGTGTCGAGTGGTTTTAGGCCCGCTAGGCGCACAAGAAAAGGCCACCCGGTCCAGGGTGCACAAATATCTCTGCGGTAAAGCAATGCACAGGCAAAGACTTGCCGAAACTAAACCAGGGACCTTTAGATCTTCAGTCTAACGCTCTCCCAACTGAGCTATTTCGGCCACATCATCTGTCTTGTGCAAGCCTTTTGACGAACGACCCCAGCATCATTTTACCAATGAGAGATGGACGGCATGCCAGGGAAAAGTCAGTGGCCAGTACGGGGATCGAACCCGCGACCTTGGCGTTATTAGCACCACGCTCTAACCAACTGAGCTAACCGGCCTATGGGCTCCTGCAATCACATTTCGCGTCGCTGATTTTACTCCTTTGAGTGTCGTACTGTTAAGTGGCAACAGTTCCGGTTAGTTCGTTCAAATGGAAGAGCGCTTGTTTTGCATGCGAGAGGTACCGCCATCGACGTCCGCATTATTCAAGGCTTTATTCTCTCACCGCTTTATATAGGCTCACCGCTAAGAAAAATTGTCTTCCCACAAGCTTTCTTGCAGTGTTGACGTTAACTTAACCCCGGTTGAAAACCTGCCGATGTCTTAGTTTATCATCAGAAAAACCTTCCGTCTTCTATGTGTTTCATCGTTCCACAAGTACAGCGCTACAACCCCTCGGAAGGGGTTCTGATTGGACGCCATGTAAAAGAGAATGCTCCGCTGAGAGGTCCCACCGAGACTTGAATTCGGACCGCTGGATTCAGAGTCCAGAGTGCTAAACATTACACCATGGAACACTGTGTCGAGTGGTTGACGGCCCGCTAGGCGCAGGAGAAAAGCCACCCTGATCGGGGTGCACAAATTAGCTCTGCCGTAAAGTAATGAACAGACGAAGCCTTGCCGAAACCCGGCAAGTGTATTGCCCTAAGGCTCATTTCGTACCATTGGCATTTTTCAGTATGAAAAGCAGCGTGTGCTACTGATACTTGACGTTAACTGAACCCTGGTTGAAAACCTGCCGATTTCTTAGTTTATCATCAGAAAAACCTTCCGTCTTCTATGTGTTTCATCGTTCCACAAGTACAGCGCTACAACCCCTCAGAAGGGGTTCTGATTGGACGCCCTGTAAAAGAGATTGCTCCGCTGAGAGGTCCCACCGAGACTTGAACTGGGATAGCTAGATTCAGAGTCCAGATTGCTAAACATTACACAATGGAACACTGTGTCGAGTGGATGACGGCCCGCTTGCGCACCCCGGATCGGGGTGCGCAAATAAGCTCTGCGGTAAAGTAATGAACAGACGAAGCCTTGCCGAAACCCGGGATCGAACCAGGGACCTTAAGATCTTCAGTCTAACACTCTCACAACTGAGCTATTTCGGCCACATCATATGTCTTGTGCAAAGGCTCAAACCGTTGGGCAGAAGCAATTCCAGACATGGGCCTCAAAAGGGGTTCTGATTGGAAGACCCATAAAAGAGAATGCTGTGCTGGGAGGTCCCACCGAGATTTGAACTCAGATCGCTGGATTCAGAGTCCAGAATGCTAACCATCACACCATGGAACCCTGTTTCGAGTGGTTTTAGGCCCGCTAAGCTCACAAGAAAAGGCCAACCGGTCCAGGGTGCAAAAAAAATCTCTGCGGTAAAGCAATGCCTGGGCTTGAAAAATCTCTCTGCCCAAATGTGCTTTACTATGGGTGTTTGTGTATAGAGGCGTCTAGTACGCGAAAAAACGTAGAAGAATTTCAATCGTGCGCCAACAAGCTAGTAGAAAGGCTCAAACCGTTGGGCAGAAGCAACTCCAGACAGATTGGATGCCCTGTTTAAGAGAATGCTGCGCTTAGAGGTCCCACCGAGATTTGAACTGGGATCGCTGGATTCAGAGTGCTAAACATAAATCTAAAGTCAAAATAAGTCCTTTGCCCTGGGCTTGAAAAATCTCTCTGCCCAAATGTGCTTTATTTATCATTTCTGTGTGTGTGTGTGTGCGTAAAATCACATTAACGTTTCAGACATGGGCAATTTGTTGTGCTTTATATTTCGCTTGGGTGTATTGCCCTTTGGCTCATTTCGTACCATTGGCAGTTGTCAGTATGAAAAGCAGCGTGTGCTACTGATACTTGACGTTAACTTAACCCCGGTTGAAAACCTGCCGATGTCTTAGTTTATCATCAGAAAAACCTTCCGTCTTCTATGTGTTTCATCGTTCCACAAGTACAGCGCTACAACCCCTCGGAAGGGGTTCTGATTGGACGCCCTGTAAAAGAGAATGCTCCGCTGAGAGGTGCCACCGAGACTTGAATTCGGACCGCTGGATTCAGAGTCCAGAGTGCTAACCATTACACCATGGAACCCTGTTTCGAGTGGTTTTAGGCCCGCTAAGCTCACAAGGAAAGAACAACCGGTCCAGGGTGCAAAAATATCTCTGCGGTAAAGCAATGCCTGGGCTTGAAAATTCTCTCTGCCCAAATGTGCTTTCGTTCAAATGGAAGAGCGCTTGTTTTGCATGCGAGAGGTAGTGCCATCGACGTCCGCATTATTCTAGGCTTTATTCTCTCACCGCTTTATATAGGATCACCGCTAAGAAAAAATGTCCTCCCACAAGCTTTCTTGCAGTGTTATTTGCATTTTCATTTAGACAGTGTGAACGTGTGCTGTGGTGCGTTTCCTTGCGCTTTCACCGTACTTTCATGAAGAGCGTTATACAAAAGAGCCATAGCCGATACGAGGTTACCGTGTGAACAACTCGTAATTAACTATGTTTGGGGTAAGACCACATCATTTACTTTCGACCTATGCGCTGTCATAAATTGATAAATTGAAAAAATAGCTCATAGAGGGGGTACGAGGTAAATGTATGTATGGACGGGAATATGGACAGTGTTTGTAAGGCGTACCAGTCTAGGCAAACCCATAGGGGAGAATGGTGTCCGTCATGGAATAAGGTAATAGCATATACCGGTGGTTGGACCCCGGAAAGAACCTAGCCTTTGGACCCGTACCTCGGCAAAATTTGATTTCAAAATGCAAAGAGATTACAGAGCAAGTCAAAATCCACTCACCCTTTCAATATCCACCAGAACGGGATCAGCCAATTATACAGGGGAGTTTTTCCTTATAATGGGGGTGCACATGCAAGGAACAGATAGAAAAGCAGTAATAAAATTTGTTGTGGACAGTTCACCTGAGGAGGAAAGAAATGAGACAATAGCTGAGCCATTATCGGTAGGACAAAAGAATGGAGTGGTAGAAATAGATTACACCATGTTAAAACCGGAAGATTTGAAAGAAAGAGCAACAGGATATGGGGAAAATAATTTGTGGCTGGAATGGATAATTACCACAGCCAGAGAACAGAGGTTAGATGATTGTGTAGGATGTGCTAATGCAAGACCCCATTTATATATTGAACCAGCCCCGTTGTACCAAAACGATACGTGGGGTTATGAGTGTATGCTGACACGGATGGCCAGTCCAAAAAATTGTACCACATTGGCAACAATATTCCCACCAATAACCAACCTTTCACAGGCAGGTCCATTTACACCAAAGAAAGCAAATTATACCTGTTATGATATTAAACGTCAATCACCAACCAGCAACCTGGGGGAGATAAATAAGGAGTGGTGTGATCAGATCATAGTAGATAATGGGACTAGAATAGGTACGTGGGCTAGGGCAGGTTTGTATTATTAGTGTGGAGATCGAAGATTGTTTACTAGGATACCTGAGAAGGCAAAGGGAGTGTGTGCTTTGGTAAGACTGGGAGCTCCAATAACCCTGATAGGTGACAGAGCAGTCAGAACGGAATCCGTGAATTCAGCAACATTGACTAGAAGACGTAGGAGACACATCATTACAAAGAAAGCAATAGGTTCAAGTGTAGATTTATCATTAAATAGTCCTACGTATATCGATGCTATAGGGATTCCCAGAGGTGTACCAGATGAATATAAGCTAGCGAACCAAGTGGCAGCAGGTTTTGAGAATACACCATTAATAGCTGCTCTTTTTTCAGTCACCCCAAACAAGAATGTAGATAGGATTAATTATGTGCATTATAATGTCATGAGATTAGCAAATATGACAAGGGATGCAGTAGATGGTTTAGAGGAGCAACTAGCACCAACTTCACTGATGGCTTTCCAGAACCGTATGGCTCTGGACATGCTGTTGGCAGAGAAGGGAGGAGTATGTGTAATGTTTGGTGATCTTTGTTGTACGAACATTCCCAATAATACTGCCCCTGATGGATCAGTGACGAGGGCATGGAAGGATTGAAAACTTTGTCTATCGAAATGAAGGAACATTCAGGAGTAAATAATCCTATTGGAGATTGGCTAGACAAAACATTGGGAAGATGGAAAGCAATAGTAATGTCTATTGTGATGTCCATAGGGGTATTTGTAGCAATTTTGATTACGTGTGGCTGTTGTTGCATTCCTTGCCTTAGATCACTGTGTAATCGCTTAATAATTTCAGCTATTGAGAGACCGGAAAGCCCCAAACCATTTAATATGCCATTGTTATCTAGCTATAATAACGACACGGAGGACCAAGAATTTTGACCTCTTTCGAGGTCAAGAGAGGGATTATTGGGGTTACGATGTTCTATGTATTATAAATTTATGTTTACTGTTGTTTTACTGTCAAATATAATGATATGAGTATGTCCATGCTGTGCTGGGTTTTTGTCTTGAAAACTAGTTGGCAGGAGTGTGAAACGAGAGCTTTGAGGAATGCGGAAGCTGAGTTTCAAATAACGTGTGTGTGTGTGCGTAAATCGCATTTTTCGGCAGGACGGCTATTTTCAAAATGTTTCGCAGGGAACCAACGGTTGGGGGGAATGGAGTCAGATTAACATGCCCCGAGGTGATTGGTTCCAGAGGATTGAACGCCCGCCCAAGGAAGGGGAAGAGCCTGAAGAGAGAATCGACGTCACATATATTATAAATATCTGTAACCCGGAAGTGTGTTTTTCAGTTGTTCGCTCATATATATGTTGAGAGGCAACCCCAGCTGGAAAGAAGCTTTTACATCTGACAATAAATTCTACTTATTGGGAAAAACTGTCTCTTTGACTTTTCTTCAAATTTTTGAACATGCAGGACTGAAGCGAAAAAGTCCGTCAGGGTCTAATAGATGTAGCACAAAGGAAAAAATAGTCTAAGGGTTAAAATTGTCAAAAAGTATCTGGATAAAGAGAATATAACAACATGGAAGAAAACGATGCAATATTTTTTAAACAAATGCGGTAATTTTCTTTTGGGAGAAGACATTTTATGGATGAGAACTAAAGCTTGGATGACAGAAAAGATGCCAGATTTTTACAAGGAAATGATGAGTGCATGGGGGAATTTTTAACCTGTTTACAACACATGCTGAGTGGTAGAGAGGATATTTTAAATCAACCATTGTTCTTAAACAAGAACATTTTAAACCAAGGGAAAGAGGTGTTTTTTAAGAAGTGGTTGGAGGTGGGAATTACAAAAGTGAGAGATGTTTTATATGAGTTTAAGGAGGGATTTTTACCTGTGCAGTACATTGTGGACACTATGGAGGAAGCAAAAGAAGAATATAGTAGACAAGAAATTGAGTATAAGTTTAAGATAATAAAAAGTGCAATACCAGAGGATTGGATAAGAAACATTAATGACATGAAACAGGGGAAACAAGAGGAAGAATTGTATGTCAGGTTGGGAGGAAAATTAAGAGTGTTTAAAGAATGTACTGTTTAAATGTACGGTTTTTTTAGAGATTGTGTTTTTAAGAAACCTGTTGTGAATAAATACTGGTTGCAGAAATACAAAGATTTGGAAGAAGACCACATATGGACCAATATGAAGGGAAAGATAATAGAGACAAAACTGGGGACTTTAGAATACTTAATCAGGCACAAGGCGGTTTTTACTGATGTTTTATTGACCAAAATCATATTTACATTTTACATTTACATTTATTCATTTGGCAGACGCTTTTATCCAAAGCGACTTACAAGTAGTTTTTTTTTTCACAGTGACACATTACTGCAGAGCAATCAGGGGTAAGGTCTCTTGCTCAAGAGCACTTCAGTCATGACCTGCTGGCACTGAGATTAGAACTGGCAACATTCTGATCACAAGCCCAACTCTAAAAGGAAAGTTGAGAAGTACCTGAAGTACTTACACTTTTATTTTAAGGAACAAAACAGGTTGGAAGAGTTTTCTTATGTTTTTACTAATGATGTGTGCAAAATATTTGAGGATGTTTAATGTAGAGAGAAATCCAGGCAGTTTTTTTGACATTTTACATTTTGATTAAGACTGTATATATTTAAAATGTAAACTCAAATATTGCTTGAATGTGTAAAGATCAAAAGTGTTACTGTATAACTTTTTGTTAATGTGTTTTAAATAAAAAAATAAATAAAAATAAATAAAAAAAAGCACGTCCGCTCTCGTCTGATCTCGGAAGCCAAGCAGGGTCGGGACTGGTTAGTACTTGGATGGGAGACCGCCTTTGCTACCAGGTGCTGTAAGCTTTAACCGAAAGTGGCCTTATGGCTGCTTTCTTTATGCGTAGAGATTGGTGGCACAGCTTTTGCTAACGGCCACACCACCCTGAGCATGCCCGCTCTCGTCAGATCTCGGAAGTCAATCAGGGTTCGGCCTGGTCAGTACTTGGATGGGAGCCCGCCTGGGAATACCAGGTGCTGTAAGCTTTAACCCAAAGTGGCCTTATGGCTGCTTTCTTTATGTGTTGAACTTGGTAGCACATATTTTGCTTACGGCCACACCACTCTGAGCATGCCCGCTCTCGTCTGATCTCGGAAGCCAAGCAGGGTCGGGCCTGGTCAGTACTTGGATGGGAGACGCCCTGGGAATACCAGGTGCTGTAAGCTTTAACCCAAAGTGGCCTTATGGCTGCTTTCTTTATGCGTCAAGCTTGGAGGCACAGATTTTGCTTACGGCCACACCAACCTCAACACTCCCGCTCTCGTCAGATCTCGGAAGCCATTCAGGGTTCGGCCTGGTCAGTACTGGGATGGGAGACGCCCTGGGAATACCAGGTGCTGTAAGCTTTAACCCAAAGTGGACTTATGGCTGCTTTCTTCATGCGTCGAGCTTGGACGCACAGTTTTCGCTTACGGCCACACTACCCTGAGCATGTCCGCTCTCGTCAGATCTCGGAAGCCAAGCAGGGTTGGGCCTGGTCAGTACTTTGATGGGAGGTAACCTGGGAATACCAGGTGCTGTAAGCTTTAACACAAAAGGACTTATGGCTGCTTTCTTTATGCGTCGAGCTTGGTAGCACATATTTTGCTTACGGCCACACCACCCTAAGCACGCCCGCTCTCGTCTGATCTCGGAAGCCAAGCAGGGTCGGGCCTGGTCAGTACTTGGATGGGAGACCACCTGGGAATACCAGGTGCTTTAAGCTTTAACCGAAAGTGGACTTATCGCTGCTTTCTTCATGCGTCGAGCTTGGTAGCACATCTTTTGCTTACGACCACACCACCCTGAGCATGCCCGCTCTCGTCTGATCTCGGAAGCCAAGCAGGGTCGGGCCTGGTCAGTACTTGGATGGGAGACCACCTGGGAATACCAGGTGCTGTAAGCTTTAACCCAAAGTGGATTTATGGCTGCTTTCTTTATGCGTCGAGCTTGGTAGCACATCTTTTGCTTACGACCACACCACCCTGAGCATGCCCGCTCTCGTCTGATCTCGGAAGCCAAGCAAGGTCGGGCCTGGTCAGTACTTGGATGGGAGACCACCTGGGAATACCAGGTGCTGTAAGCTTTAACCCAAAGTGGCCTTATGGCTGCTTTCTTTATGCGTCGAGCTTGGTAGCATATCTTTTGCTTACGGCCACGCCACCCTGAGCACGCCCGCTCTCGTCTGATCTCGGAAGCCAAGCAGGGTCGGGCCTGGTCAGTACTTGGATGGGAGACCACCTGGGAATACCAGGTGCTGTAAGCTTTAACCCAAAGTGGCATTATGTCTACTTTCTTCATGCGTCGAGCTTGGTAGCACATCTTTTGCTTACGGCCACACCACCCTGAGCATGCCCGCTCTCGTCTGATCTCGGAAGCCAAGCAGGGTCGGGCCTGGTCAGTACTTGGATGGGAGACCACCTGGGAATACCAGGTGCTGTAAGCTTTAACCCAAAGTGGATTTATGGCTGCTTTCTTTATGCGTCGAACTTGGTAGCACATCTTTTGCTTACGACCACACCACCCTGAGCATGCCCGCTCTCGTCTGATCTCGGAAGCCAAGCAGGGTCGGGCCTGGTCAGTACTTGGATGGGAGACCACCTGGGAATACCAGGTGCTGTAAGCTTTAACCCAAAGTGGACTTATGGCTGCTTTCTTCATGTGTCGAGCTTGGACGCACAGTTTTCGCTTACGGCCACACCACCCTGAGCATGCCCTCTCTCGTCAGATCTCGGAAGCCAAGCAGGGTCGGGCCTGGTCAGTACTTGGATGGGAGCAGCCTGGGAATACCAGGTCCTGTAAGCTTTAACCAAAAGTGGACTAATGGCTGATTTCTTTATGCGTTGATCTCTGTAGCACATCTTTTGCTTACGGCCACACCAACCTGAGAATGCCCGCTCTCGTCTGATCTCGGAAGCCAAGCAGGATCGGGCCTGGTCAGTACTTGGATGGGAGACCACCTGGGAATACCAGGTGCTGTAAGCTTTAACCCAAAGTGGATTTATGGCTGATTTCTTTATGCGTTGATCTCTGTAGCACATCTTTTGCTTACGGCCACACCAACCTGAGAATGCCCGCTCTCGTCTGATCTCGGAAGCCAAGCAGGATCGGGCCTGGTCAGTACTTGGATGGGAGACCACCTGGGAATACCAGGTGCTGTAAGCTTTAACCCAAAGTGGCCTTATGGCTGCTTTCTTTTTGCGTAGAGATTGGTGGCAGAGCTTTCGCTTTCGGCCACAGTACCCTGAGCATGCCCGCTCTCGTCTGATCTCGGAAGCCAAGCAGGGTCGGGCCTGGTCAGTACTTGGATGGGAGACCACCTGGGAATACCAGGTGCTCTAAGCTTTAACCCAAAGTGGCCTTATGGCTGCTTTCTTTTTGCGGAGAGATTGTTGGCACAGCTTTAGCTTCGGCCACACCACCCTGAGCATGCCCGCTCTCGTCAGATCTCGGAAGCCAAGCAGGGTCGGGGCTGGTCAGTACTTGGATGGGAAGTAACTTGGGAATACCAGGTGCTGTAAGCTTTAACACAAAGTGGACTTATGGCTGCTTTCTTTATGTGTCGAGCTTGGTAGCACATATTTTGCTTACGGCCACACCACCCTGAGCACGCCCGCTCTCATCTGATCTCGGAAGCCAAGCAGGGTCCGGCCTGGTCAGTACTTGGATGGGAGACCACCTGGGAATACCAGGTGCTTTAATCTTTAACCGAAAGTGGACTTATGGCTGCTTTCTTCATGCGTCGATCTCTGTAGCACATCTTTTGCTTATGGCCACACCAACCTGAGCATGCCCGCTCTCGTCTGATCTCGGAAGCCAAGCAGGGTCGGGCCTTGTCGGTGCTTGGATGGGAGACCGCCTGGGAGTGCCAGGTGCTGTAAGCTTTAACCCAAAGTGGACTTATGGCTGCTTTCTTCATGCGTCGAGCTTGGACGCACAGTTTTCGCTTACGGCCACACCACCCTGAGCATGCCCGCTCTCGTCAGATCTCGGAAGCCAAGCAGGGTCGGCCTTGGTCAGTACTTGGATGGGAGACCGCCCGGGGATACCAGGTGCTGTAAGCTTTAACCCAAAGTGGACTTATGGCTGATTTCTTTATGCGTCGATCTCTGTAGCACATCTTTTGCTTACGGCCACACCACCCTGAGCATGCCCGCTCTCGTCAGATATCGGAAGCCGAGCAGGGTCGGGCCTGGTCAGTACTTGGATGGGAGACCACCTGGGAATACCAGGTGCTGTAAGCTTTAACCCAAAGTGGCCTTATGGCTGCTTTCTTTATGTGTAGAGATTGGTTGCACAGCTTTTGCTTACGGCCACACCACCCTTAGCATGCCCGCTCTCGTCAGATCTCGGAAGCCGAGCAGGGTCGGGCCTGGTCAGTACTTGGATGGGAGACCGCCTGGGAATACCAGGTGCTGTAAGCTTTAACCCAAAGTGGACT
>NC_136768.1:22187492-22192492 GCF_947034865.1 Barbatula barbatula | reverse complement strand
AAAGTCCAAGAGAGGGTAACGAGATGAAGCTGTGGGAAAACTGTAAGCAGTTGGGGATTCTATTAATTTTAAGACTTGTAGTAGGAATAATGTTTAGCCTAACTGAGGGTCAGGAAAGCAATAACACCATATCGAAACCGAGACACAAAAGAGCCATAGCTGATACGAGGTTACCATGTGAACAACTCGTAATTAACTATGTTTGGGGTAAGACTGTTATGATTCTCGTGGTGAGACACGGAGAGAGGTCCCAGGTGCAGACAGCGGGTAAGGGGTTAACAGATAATTTAATACATTTAAAAAACAAAGACCCACGTGGGGGTAACATAGCAAAACATGACATGGGTACATTAACAAGACAGGATTAAAACTAACTACACTTCAACAAGACTACAATAAACTTTAAACATGAACTACAAATAACTAAACTAACAGGACACATGAACTCACCACACGAACCACAATGAACCAGCACAAGACAGAAGACACAAGGGCATTAATTAAGGGAGCAAATCAAGAGGAAAACAGGTGAAGGGCATTAATCAATAACGAGGGTAACGAGAGGATGGGAACAAAGACGAGACAGGAGAGAGAGTATGGAAGGCCATAAGAACAATAATTGCCTCTCTCCACACAAAACATGAGATTCTGTCATGATCCTGCCACTAAACCAAGAGAAACATGACATGATGCGGCAGAATCACGACGAAGACCACATCATTGACTTTCCACCTATGCGCTGTCATAAATTGTGGGGGAAAAAATAGCTCATGGAGGGGGTACGAGGTATATGTATGTATGGACGAGAATATGGACAGTGTTTGTAAGGCATACCAGTCTAGGCAAACCCATAGGGGAGAATGGTGTCCGTCATGGAATAAGGTAATAGCATATACCGGTGGTTGGACCCCGGAAAGAACCTAGCCTTTGGACCCGTACCTCGGCAAAATTTGATTTCAAAATGCAAAGAGATTACAGAGCAAGTCAAAATCCACTCACCCTTTCAATATCCACCAGAACGGGATCAGCCAATTATACAGGGGAGTTTTTCCTTATAATGGGGGTGCACATGCAAGGAACAGATAGAAAAGCAGTAATAAAATTTGTTGTGGACAGTTCACCTGAGGAGGAAAGAAATGAGACAATAGCTGAGCCATTATCGGTAGGACAAAAGAATGGAGTGGTAGAAATAGATTACACCATGTTAAAACCGGAAGATTTGAAAGAAAGAGCAACAGGATATGGGGAAAATAATTTGTGGCTGGAATGGATAATTACCACAGCCAGAGAACAGAGGTTAGATGATTGTGTAGGATGTGCTAATGCAAGACCCCATTTATATATTGAACCAGCCCCGTTGTACCAAAACGATACGTGGGGTTATGAGTGTATGCTGACACGGATGGCCAGTCCAAAAAATTGTACCACATTGGCAACAATATTCCCACCAATAACCAACCTTTCACAGGCAGGTCCATTTACACCAAAGAAAGCAAATTATACCTGTTATGATATTAAACGTCAATCACCAACCAGCAACCTGGGGGAGATAAATAAGGAGTGGTGTGATCAGATCATAGTAGATAATGGGACTAGAATAGGTACGTGGGCTAGGGCAGGTTTGTATTATTAGTGTGGAGATCGAAGATTGTTTACAAGGATACCTGAGAAGGCAAAGGGAGTGTGTGCTTTGGTAAGACTGGGAGCTCCAATAACCCTGATAGGTGACAGAGCAGTCAGAACGGAATCCGTGAATTCAGCAACATTGACTAGAAGACGTAGGAGACACATCATTACAAAGAAAGCAATAGGTTCAAGTGTAGATTTATCATTAAATAGTCCTACGTATATCGATGCTATAGGGATTCCCAGAGGTGTACCAGATGAATATAAGCTAGCGAACCAAGTGGCAGCAGGTTTTGAGAATACACCATTAATAGCTGCTCTTTT
Source organism: Barbatula barbatula (assembly GCF_947034865.1). Classification (NCBI taxonomy): domain Eukaryota; kingdom Metazoa; phylum Chordata; class Actinopteri; order Cypriniformes; family Nemacheilidae; genus Barbatula; species Barbatula barbatula. The sequence continues at coordinate 22,190,542 of NC_136768.1, read as the reverse complement.
TTCAGTCACCCCAAACAAGAATGTAGATAGGATTAATTATGTGCATTATAATGTCATGAGATTAGCAAATATGACAAGGGATGCAGTAGATGGTTTAGAGGAGCAACTAGCACCAACTTCACTGATGGCTTTCCAGAACCGTATGGCTCTGGACATGCTGTTGGCAGAGAAGGGAGGAGTATGTGTAATGTTTGGTGATCTTTGTTGTACGAACATTCCCAATAATACTGCCCCTGATGGATCAGTGACGAGGGCATGGAAGGATTGAAAACTTTGTCTATCGAAATGAAGAAACATTCAGGAGTAAATAATCCTATTGGAGATTGGCTAGACAAAACATTGGGAAGATGGAAAGCAATAGTAATGTCTATTGTGATGTCCATAGGGGTATTTGTAGCAATTTTGATTACGTGTGGCTGTTGTTGCATTCCTTGCCTTAGATCACTGTGTAATCGCTTAATAATTTCAGCTATTGAGAGACCGGAAAGCCCCAAACCATTTAATATGCCATTGTTATCTAGCTATAATAACGACACGGAGGACCAAGAATTTTGACCTCTTTCGAGGTCAAGAGAGGGATTATTGGGGTTACGATGTTCTATGTATTATAAATTTATGTTTACTGTTGTTTTACTGTCAAATATAATGATATGAGTATGTCCATGCTGTGCTGGGTTTTTGTCTTGAAAACTAGTTGGCAGGAGTGTGAAACGAGAGCTTTGAGGAATGCGGAAGCTGAGTTTCAAATAACGTGTGTGTGTGTGCGTAAATCGCATTTTTCGGCAGGACGGCTATTTTCAAAATGTTTCGCAGGGAACCAACGGTTGGGGGGAATGGAGTCAGATTAACATGCCCCGAGGTGATTGGTTCCAGAGGATTGAACGCCCGCCCAAGGAAGGGGAAGAGCCTGAAGAGAGAATCGACGTCACATATATTATAAATATCTGTAACCCGGAAGTGTGTTTTTCAGTTGTTCGCTCATATATATGTTGAGAGGCAACCCCAGCTGGAAAGAAGCTTTTACATCTGACAATAAATTCTACTTATTGGGAAAAACTGTCTCTTTGACTTTTCTTCAAATTTTTGAACATGCAGGACTGAAGCGAAAAAGTCCGTCAGGGTCTAATAGATGTAGCACAAAGGAAAAAATAGTCTAAGGGTTAAAATTGTCAAAAAGTATCTGGATAAAGAGAATATAACAACATGGAAGAAAACGATGCAATATTTTTTAAACAAATGCGGTAATTTTCTTTTGGGAGAAGACATTTTATGGATGAGAACTAAAGATTGGATGACAGAAAAGATGCCAGATTTTTACAAGGAAATGATGAGTGCATGGGGGAATTTTTAACCTGTTTACAACACATGCTGAGTGGTAGAGAGGATATTTTAAATCAACCATTGTTCTTAAACAAGAACATTTTAAACCAAGGGAAAGAGGTGTTTTTTAAGAAGTGGTTGGAGGTGGGAATTACAAAAGTGAGAGATGTTTTATATGAGTTTAAGGAGGGATTTTTACCTGTGCAGTACATTGTGGACACTATGGAGGAAGCAAAAGAAGAATATAGTAGACAAGAAATTGAGTATAAGTTTAAGATAATAAAAAGTGCAATACCAGAGGATTGGATAAGAAACATTAATGACATGAAACAGGGGAAACAAGAGGAAGAATTGTATGTCAGGTTGGGAGGAAAATTAAGAGTGTTTAAAGAATGTACTGTTTAAATGTACGGTTTTTTTAGAGATTGTGTTTTTAAGAAACCTGTTGTGAATAAATACTGGTTGCAGAAATACAAAGATTTGGAAGAAGACCACATATGGACCAATATGAAGGGAAAGATAATAGAGACAAAACTGGGGACTTTAGAATACTTAATCAGGCACAAGGCGGTTTTTACTGATGTTTTATTGACCAAAATCATATTTACATTTTACATTTATTCATTTGGCAGACGCTTTTATCCAAAGCGACTTACAAGTAGTTTTTTTTTTCACAGTGACACATTACTGCAGAGCAATCAGGGGTAAGGTCTCTTGCTCAAGAGCACTTCAGTCATGACCTGCTGGCACTGAGATTAGAACTGGCAACATTCTGATCACAAGCCCAACTCTAAAAGGAAAGTTGAGAAGTACCTGAAGTACTTACACTTTTATTTTAAGGAACAAAACAGGTTGGAAGAGTTTTCTTATGTTTTTACTAATGATGTGTGCAAAATATTTGAGGATGTTTAATGTAGAGAGAAATCCAGGCAGTTTTTTTGACATTTTACATTTTGATTAAGACTGTATATATTTAAAATGTAACTCAAATATTGCTTGAATGTGTAAAGATCAAAAGTGTTACTGTATAACTTTTTGTTAATGTGTTTTAAATAAAAAAATAAATAAAAATAAATAAAAAAAAGCACGTCCGCTCTCGTCTGATCTCGGAAGCCAAGCAGGGTCGGGACTGGTTAGTACTTGGATGGGAGACCGCCTTTGCTACCAGGTGCTGTAAGCTTTAACCGAAAGTGGCCTTATGGCTGCTTTCTTTATGCGTAGAGATTGGTGGCACAGCTTTTGCTAACGGCCACACCACCCTGAGCATGCCCGCTCTCGTCAGATCTCGGAAGTCAATCAGGGTTCGGCCTGGTCAGTACTTGGATGGGAGCCCGCCTGGGAATACCAGGTGCTGTAAGCTTTAACCCAAAGTGGCCTTATGGCTGCTTTCTTTATGTGTTGAACTTGGTAGCACATATTTTGCTTACGGCCACACCACTCTGAGCATGCCCGCTCTCGTCTGATCTCGGAAGCCAAGCAGGGTCGGGCCTGGTCAGTACTTGGATGGGAGACGCCCTGGGAATACCAGGTGCTGTAAGCTTTAACCCAAAGTGGCCTTATGGCTGCTTTCTTTATGCGTCAAGCTTGGAGGCACAGATTTTGCTTACGGCCACACCAACCTCAACACTCCCGCTCTCGTCAGATCTCGGAAGCCATTCAGGGTTCGGCCTGGTCAGTACTGGGATGGGAGACGCCCTGGGAATACCAGGTGCTGTCAGCTTTAACCCAAA
>NC_136768.1:22152492-22174992 GCF_947034865.1 Barbatula barbatula | reverse complement strand
TGGAAGGAAATATCTAAAGGAGGCGACGATGATAGTGAATGTGGAAAATGTTAACGAGGTGAGAGCTGTGGATATTATCAAGGCAGTGGTTGATAAATGTGGAAATGGGAAAATTCTGGCGTTACGGCCAAGACAAGGACAAGAATATGAACTAACAATGGAAAACAAGGAAGCATGTGAGGAATTGATTGATGGACTGAATATCAAAGGGGTGAACTGTGAAATTAACAAACTGCAAAATAGAGACTATGTTGTCTCCTTTATGCACCTGCCCGTCTACCTTGATGATAGAGATATCATTGGCAAATTGGAGGGATGGGGAGTTAATCCCATATCAAAAATTAAAATATCAAATATCCCATATCAAAAATACTGCCCCCCACTGATTCCACTACCTCTCATACCTTTAACTCCAATGCTGCTACAACATTGTTTACATTGCACTACAGGGCTGCATGCATGACTGAACTGTACACACCAGTACTTCATGTATCTGCTCTACCGGACTGTTTACACACACACAGCACCATTTGCACTCTATACTGCTCACTTGCACACCAGGAATATTTAACTGAATGCTCATTTGCACTAATGGACCACTTCCATAACTGCATTAACCTATATACTGCACTTTAATTCTATTAACTGCATCTAGTCATCTATTGCACTGTAACTTCAATAACTGCATTAACTAATCAACTGCACGGTAATTCTATTAACTGCATCTAGTCATCAATTGCACTGTAACTTCAATAACTGCATTAACTAATCTACTGCACGGTAATTCTATTAACTGCATCTAGTCATCAATTGCACTGTAACTTCAATAACTGCATTAACTAATCTACTGCTCTGTAACCTTATTAACTGCATTAACTCATCTTCTGGACTGCAACCTATTAACTACATTAATTCGTATACTGCACCGTAACTTTAATAACTGCATCAACTTCTACAACTGCATTAACTCACCTATCGCACTGCAACTTTAATAGCTAATGTCAATAATTTATGCATACCTAAGTCACTTGCACTATTTTAGTCTAAATTATTATCTGTTCATATCCACCTGTACATTAATGCTCATAGTATATAGTCATCTGTATATATTGTTCATAGTTACTGTCGTATTTTCATAGAACACACCTACTGCCAAATATTTTTATAGTCCATGCCCACTGTATTATATTTTTCATATTGTATTCTGTATTTATTCTAACTGTATATCCTGCACTTGCTAACTGCACTTCTGGTTAGACCTAAACTACGTTTCGTTACACTGTACTTGTATATGTGTAATGACAATAAAGTTGAATCTAATCTAATCTAATCTAATCTAAAAGAAGATGCTACCCGGGCACTGAAATTGAGGATGGAACGAGGTTCCTTAAAGTAAGGTTCCCAAAAGGGGTGGCATCATTGCCCTACAGTACAAGGCTGGAAACAGCAGAAGGGCAGCAGCACTTTAGGGTGGTCCACAGTCACCAGGTGAGGACCTGTAGGCTGTGCATGAGCCCGGACCACCTGCCGAAAGAGTGCCCAGAGTTCAAGTGCTTCAGATGCGGAGGAAGGGGACACTTCGCAAGAGACTGCAATGGTGTCAGGTGCCCGGAGTGTCAGGAAAATTGTAATAAATGTGAATGCTGGAGGGAGGGAGAGGTAGGAGGAAGGGAAAATCGGGTGGACGGACAGGTGCATGAAGGAAACAACGAGGAGGAAGGAAAAACTGATGAAGGACAAGAAGAAGAAAATGTACAACAAAAAGAAAGCGAAGGAGGAGCGGGTAACAGAGAGAAAGGAAAAAGGGGAAAAGAAAACGAAACGGATAAAGAACAAACAATGGAGCCGGACACGAAATGGACGGCAATGGAAATATCGGACAATTTTAAGAGATATCGGGAGGATGCTGAGAAAGATGGACATGGAAGGAAGGATCAGAGGGATGAGACGGAAAGTGAAGAGGAAAGAACAAGGGACAATATGGACAAAGGCAGAGAGGAGAGAGGACAAATAAGAAGGAGATCATTAAAGGTAACACCGAATTTGGAAAATGCAAGAAAAAAGACTATGACAAGGGGCCTGGGGGGAGAAAATAGAGAATAATGGATTTTAGGTATTTATTTTCCTCTTATTTAATGGGTTTAAGCTGTGTTACTTTTAATGCAAGGGGACTGATGGACATGGGAAAATTTGAAAGAGTGAAAGAAAAGTGGAGGGGAGAAGATGTCATTGCTTTACAAGAAACAAATTGGAAAGAGAGTGTGATGATGGAATATAAAAAGAAATGGGAAGGGGATATTTTATATAATAATGGGGATGGTAGGCTTGGTAGAGGGGTAGCGTTTTTATTGAGAAAATATGATTTTGACAGAACCAAAGTGGTGTACAAAGATAATATGGGGAAATGCATGGCTGTGGAGGTAAATTACGAAGGACGTGAATTGATTTTAGTGAATGTACATGCACCAACAGAAGAGAAAGAAAAGAAAGACTTTTTTAATCGCTTAAGTAGTGTAATAAAGAAATATAAGGAAATAACAATGATGGGGGATTTTAACACAGTCTTTAGCAAACAAGACATGGTTGAGGGGATGGTTTTTAAATCGGACACAGGGAGGAAAGAGTTAAAGGAATTGATGAGAGAAAACAACCTAATCGATGTATGGAGGGAAAGAAATGGGGTGAAAAAGGTTTATTCAAGGAAGCAAATAGTGGGGAATTTTATAGGTAAAACAAGAATTGATTATGTGTTATGTACAAGAAATGTGGAGAATTCTATTGAAAAAATCTGCTATGAAGAAACAAGGTTTAGTGATCATAGTTTTTTACGTTTTAAAATAGATTGGAATAATGTACAAAGGGGACCGGGTACATGGATTTTAAATACAGAGATCTTAAAGAAGGACGATTATGTTGCAGAGATAAAAGAAATTATAGAGAAAGAGGAGGATAATGCAATGTATAAAGAAGAAAAAAGAATGTGGTGGGAGAATGTTAAATATCTAATAAAAGGTTTTTCAATAAAGTATTGCAGAATCTTGCAAATAAGTAAAAGGCACAAAGGAAAAGAAATAAAAGAGGCGTTAGAAAGAGAATTAAATAACGAGAATAAAGACATTACAAAGATAAAAGAAATAGAGGAGAAATTGGAAGAAATAGAAGAAAAAGAATATGAGGGGCAAGATTAAGAAGTAAGTCCAAATATATGGTGGAGGGCGAGAAATGCACAAAGTTCTTGTTTGAATTGGAGAAAAAAAGGGCGAAAAGTGGAATAATAAATGAAATAAAAGGGAAAAGTGGAGAGATAGTGGAAGGGAATGGAAAAGTGCTAGAAGAGATAAAGGTTTTTATGAGGATCTTTTTAAAACAAGAGGGGTGGAAGTTGAGGTAAAACAGAAACTGTTAAATCAGATTGAAACAAATTTAAGTGACGAGGACAAAAAAGAATGTGATGAGGAAATCAAGAAAGAGGAGATTGAAAGAGCGATAGATCAACTAAATAAAAGGAAAAGCCCAGGGATGGATGGTTTGGGAAGTTAATTCTATATACGCTTTAAGGACATTTTAATAGAGATTTTAAAGGAGATTTTTAAGGAAATTTTTAAAGAGGAAGGAATGAATGAAAGGATGGGAATGGGGCTGATGAAGCTAATATATAAAAGGAAAGGTGAACAAATAGATTTAAAAAACTACAGGCCAATAACAATGTTAAACACTGATTTAAAGATACTAGCAAAGATTTTAGCAAATAGGTTAAAAGAAGTTATGCCACGAATAATAAAAACAAATCAAGCATATGCAGTAAAAGGAAGAAACACAGCAGACATAACGATGAGTATAAGGGACACAATACAATACAATACATAAAAGAAAAGAATGAGGACGGGTATCTAATCAGCTTAGACTTCGAAAAGGCTTTTGATAGAGTGGAGGATGAATATTTGTTTGGGGTTTAAAATAGGTTTGGATTTGGGAAGAATTTTATGAAATGGATAAAGATTTTATATAAGGGGGCTCTAACAAAAATCAAATGTAACAGGTTTTTAATGGAATGTTTTAAAATAACGAGATCAATTAGACAAGGATGTCCACTCTCAGCTTTGTTATACTCTCTTGTAGCAGAACATTTGGGCCTAGCAATAAGAAAAGAAGAGAAAATAAAAGGAATACAAATACAGGAAAGCAAATCAGAAGGGACAATTTTTCAATATGCGGATGATACAACAATACTAGTTAAAGGGAAAGAGTGTGTAAAACAGGTAATGAAGAACGTACAAGAATATTGCAAAGGATCAGGAAGTAAAGTTAATGAGGACAAGACAGAGTATATGAGGTTCGGGGCAGCGACAGTTTTAACAGAATGTTTTAATTTTAAGGAAGTTGAAGAAATGAGGATTTTAGGGATTTTAATGGGAAAGAATCAGAGGCAAGTAAGAGAGAAAATGTGGGAGGAATTGATAACAGGAATAGAGCGGAGGTTACATTTTTGGAGAATGAGGACGTTAAATTTGAAAGGGAAGGTTTTAGTCTTGAATGTTCTAATGGCTTCAAAGTTTGTATGTGACAGAAATGCCTTTGTGGGTAGAAGGGAGGTTGAACAAATGCTTCCTCTGTTTTTTGTCGGAGGGTAAACACCCGAGGATAGCATACAACACATTATTAGGACCATTAGAAGAGGGTGGGTTGGGGTTAATGGACATTAAACAAAGGAAAAACTGCTTAAGGGTAAAAATAGTAAAAAAATTGTTGCAAGAAGAAAATGAAACAGAATGGAAGAAAGTTATGAATTATTTTTTAAACAAATGTTAATGTGAATTTTAATTTGGGGGAGAACATTTTATGGATAAAAACAAAAAACTGGATGACGGAGGGATTACGGGATTTTTATAAAAAAAATTTAAGTGCTTGGGGGGACTTCCTAACTGTTAACAGACTATAACCTGAAAGGAAGAGAAAACATTTTTAAACCAACCTCTGTTCTTAAACAAAAGTATTTTAAGAGATTGGAAAGATATCTTTTTTTAAAAATGGATGGAGGTGGAAATAACAAGGGTAAGATATGTTTTGTATGAATTTAAAGAAGGGTTTCTACCATCACAATTTATAATGGATGCAATGGAGGAAGTGCATGGTGTGTCTGGTTTTTTATTTATTCCAGTGCGTTAGCCACTACTCAAACCCGGGTAAAAGGCTCAGAAGGCATTTGGTGCTCGTCACCTACACAGGGCCAAAGTGAGAGGGAAGACGTGCTTCATTAAGACCCCACAATATGCTGCCGTGACCCTGATTCGAACCGGGGTTGCTGCGGCCACAACGCAGAGTACTAACCACTACACGATCACGGCTTGCAACCTTGGGATTGCTGCAAAGGCCTTGACTTGAGATGAAGTTTCGGTTTAACTATTCGAGAGACACAAATCAGCAGCTGAGCTCGATGCTCAGCAGACGTAGTCGGCAGGATTCAAACCTGCGCGGGGAGACCCCAATGGATTTCTAGTCCATCGTCTTAACCACTCGGCCACGACTACACTTGAACAATGGTCTTCTACAAGCTGTCGGGCCACAGCAGTACATCAAGGAGGCGGGAGTTTAACGGGTGAGCCTAAAGTTTGGCCACCAGGAGGTGGGCCTAAAAAGGGCAGATTCAAAGTCTGATGCTCTACCGACTGAGCTATACAGGCTCGTCTTGGAGCGCGCCACAGTTCTTGTGGAATGCATCCTACAAAATGATGGCACCCTACATCAAGAGAGACGACTCGTGACCGTTTGTTAGTACTGGCAGACATGACACTCAAAGCGAGGCCTGGCCAGTGCAGTCGGTAACGCATGCGAATCTTAATCGCAGTGTCGTGGTTTTGAACCCTGCGTTGCTCCTCTGCGGGAGTGCCCTGGCTAGCAGGCCTAGTGCTGGGGCCTTCTTGGGACGAGTAAAACTTCTTATTGCCCTTGTTCAGGTGTCAGTCTTATCATATCATACTTATCATTTCTGTGTGTGTGTGTGCGTGAAATCACATTAACGTTTCAGACATGGGCAATTTGTTGTGCTTTATATTTCGCTTGGGTGTATTGCCCTTTGGCTCATTTCGTACCATTGGGAGTTGTCAGTATGAAAAGCAGCGTGTGCTACTGATACTTGACGTTAACTGAACCCTGGTTGAAAACCTGCCGATGTCTTAGTTTATCATCAGAAAAACCTTCCGTCTTCTATGTGTTTCATCGTTCCACAAGTACAGCGCTACAACCCCTCGGAAGGGGTTCTGATTGGATGCCCTGTAAAAGACAATGCTTCGCTGAGAGGTCCCACCGAGACTTGAACTGGGATCGCTAGATTCAGAGTCCAGAGTGCTAAACATTACACCATGGAACACTGTGTCGAGTGGTTGACGGCCCGCTAGGCGCAGGAGAAAAGCCACGCTGATCGGGGTGCACAAATTAGGTCTGCGGTAAAGTAATGAACAGACAAAGCCTTGCCGAAACCCGGGATCGAACCAGGGACCTTTAGATCTTCAGTCTAACGCTCTCCCAACTGAGCTATTTCGGCCACATCATACGTCTTGTGCAAAGGCTCAAACCGTTGGGCAGAAGCAATTCCAGACATGGGCCTCAAAAGGGGTTCTGATTGGAAGCCCCATAAAGGAGAATGCTGTGCTGAGAGGTCACACCGAGATTTGAACTTGTATCGCTTGATTCAGAGTCCAGAGTGCTAATCATTACACCATGGAACCCTGTGTCGAGTGGTTTTAGGCCCGCTAGGCGCACAAGAAAAGGCCACCCGGTCCAGGGTTCAAAAATATCTCTGGGGTAAAGCAACGCGCAGGCGAAGCCTTGCCTAAACTGAATCAGGGACCTTTAGATCTTCAGTCTAACACTCTCCCAACTGAGCTCAAAATAAGTCATTTGCCCTGGGCTTGAAAAATCTCTCTGCCCAAATGTGCTTTACTGCGAGTGTTTGTGTATAGAGGCGTCTAGAACGCGAAAAAACGTAGAAGAATTTCAATCGTGCGCCAACAAGCTAGTTGAAAGGCTCAAACCGTTGGGCAGAAGCAACTCCAGACAGATTGGATGCCCTGTTTAAGAGAATACTGCGCTTAGAGGTCCCACCGAGATTTGAACTGGGATCGCTGGATTCAGAGTGCAGAGTGCTAAACATAAGTTGAAAGGCTAAAACCGTTGGGCAGAAGCAATTCCAGACATGGGCCTCAAAAGGGGTTCTGATTGGAAGCCCCATAAAGGAGAATGCTGTGCTGAGAGGTCACACCGAGATTTGAACTCGTATCGCTTGATTCAGAGTCCAGAGTGCTAATCATTACACCATGGAACCCTGTGTCGAGTGGTTTTAGGCCCGCTAGGCGCACAAGAAAAGGCCACCCAGTCCAGGGTTCAAAAATATCTCTGGGGTAAAGCAACGCGCAGGCGAAGCCTTGCCTAAACTGAATCAGGGACCTTTAGATCTTCAGTCTAACACTCTCCCAACTGAGCTCAAAATAAGTCATTTGCCCTGGGCTTGAAAAATCTCTCTGCCCAAATGTGCTTTACTGCGAGTGTTTGTGTATAGAGGCGTCTAGAACGCGAAAAAACGTAGAAGAATTTCAATCGTGCGCCAACAAGCTAGTTGAAAGCCTCAAACCGTTGGGCAGAAGCAACTCCAGACAGATTGGATGCCCTGTTTAAGAGAATGCTGCGCTTAGAGGTCCCACCGAGATTTGAACTGGAATTGCTGGATTCAGAGTGCAGAGTGCTAAAAATAAATCTAAAGTCCTTTGCCCTGGGCTTGAAAAATCTCTCTGCCCAAATGTGCTTAATTTATCATTTCTGTGTGTGTGTGTGTGTGCGTGAAATCACATTAACGTTTCAGACATGGGCAATTTGTTGTGCTTTATATTTCGCTTGGGTGTATTGCCCTTTGGCTCATTTCGTACCATTGGCAGTTGTCAGTATGAAAAACAGCGTGTGCTACTGATACTTGACGTTAACTTAACCCTGGTTGAAAACCTGCCGATGTCTTAGTTTATCATCAGAAAAACCTTCCGTCTTCTATGTGTTTCATCGTTCCACAAGTACAGCGCTACAACCCCTCGGAAGGGGTTCTGATTGGACGCCCTGTAAAAGAGAATGCTATGCTGGGAAGTCCCACCGAGATTTGAACTCAGATCGCTGGATTCAGAGTCCGGAGTGCTAACCATTACACCATTGAACCCTGTTTCGAGTGGTTTTAGGCCCGCTAAGCTCACAAGAAAAGGCCAACCGGTCCAGGGTGCAAAAATATCTCTGCGGTAAAGCAATGCCTGGGCTTGAAAAATCTCTCTGCCCAAATGTGCTTTACTGCGGGTGTTTGTGTATAGAGGCGTCTAGTACGCGAAAAAACGTAGAAGAATTTCAATCGTGCGCCAACAAGCTAGTAGAAAGGCTCAAACCGTTGGGCAGAAGCAACTCCAGACAGATTGGATGCCCTGTTTAAGAGAATGCTGCGCTTAGAGGTCCCACCGAGATTTGAACTGGGATCGCTGGATTCAGAGTGCAGAGTGCTAAACATAAGTTGAAAGGCTAAAACCGTTGGGCAGAAGCAATTCCAGACATGGGCCCCTCGGAAGGGGTTCTGATTGGAAGCCCCATAAAGGAGAATGCTGTGCTGAGAGGTCACACCGAGATTTTAACTCGTATCGCTTGATTCAGAGTCCAGAGTGCTAATCATTACACCATGGAACCCTGTGTCGAGTGGTTTTAGGCCCGCTAGGCGCACAAGAAAAGTCCACCCGATCCAGGGTGCAAAAATATCTCTGGGGTAAAGCAACGCGCAGGCGAAGCCTTGCCTAAACTGAATCAGGGACCTTTAGATCTTCAGTCTAACACTCTCCCAACTGAGTTCAAAATAAGTCATTTGCCCTGGGCTTGAAAAATCTCTCTGCCCAAATGTGCTTTACTGCGGGTGTTTGTGTATAGAGGCGTCTAGAAAGCGAAAAAACGTAGAAGAATTTCAATTGTGCGCCAACAAGCTAGTTGAAAGGCTCAAACCGTTGGGCAGAAGCAACTCCAGACAGATTGGATGCCCTGTTTAAGAGAATGCTGCGCTTAGAGGTCCCACCGAGATTTGAACTGGAATTGCTGGATTCAGAGTGCAGAGTGCTAAAAATAAATCTAAAGTCAAAATAAGTCCTTTGCCCTGGGCTTGAAAAATCTCTCTGCCCAAATGTGCTTTATTTATCATTTCTGTGTGTGTGTGTGTGTGTGCGTGAAATCACATTAACGTTTCAGACATGGGCAATTTGTTGTGCTTTATATTTCGCTTGGGTGTATTGCCCTTTGGCTCATTTCGTACCATTGGCAGTTGTCAGTATGAAAAACAGCGTGTGCTACTGATACTTGACGTTAACTTAACCCTGGTTGAAAACCTGCCGATGTCTCAGTTTATCATCAGAAAAACCTTCCGTCTTCTATGTGTTTCATCGTTCCACAAGTACAGCGCTACAACCCCTCGGAAGGGGTTCTGATTGGACGCCCTGTAAAAGAGAATGCTGTGCTGGGAGGTCCCACCGAGATTTGAACTCAGATCGCTGGATTCAGAGTCCAGAGTGCTAACCATTACACCATGGAACCCTGCTTCGAGTGGTTTTAGGCCCGCTAAGCTCACAAGAAAAGGCCAACCAGTCCAGGGTGCAAAAATATCTCTGCGGTAAAGCAATGCCTGGGCTTGAAAAATCTCTCTGCCCAAATGTGCTTTACTGCGGGTGTTTGTGTATAGAGGCGTCTAGTACGCGAAAAAACGTAGAAGAATTTCAATCGTGCGCCAACAAGCTAGTAGAAAGGCTCAAACCGTTGGGCAGAAGCAACTCCAGACAGATTGGATGCCCTGTTTAAGAGAATGCTGCGCTTAGAGGTCCCACCGAGATTTGAACTGGGATCGCTGGATTCAGAGTGCAGAGTGCTAAAAATAAGTTGAAAGGCTAAAACCGTTGGGCAGAAGCAATTCCAGACATGGGCCCCTCGGAAGGGGTTCTGATTGGAAGCCCCATAAAGGAGAATGCTGTGCTGAGAGGTCACACCGAGATTTGAACTCGTATCGCTTGATTCAGAGTCCAGAGTGCTAATCATTACACCATGGATCCCTGTGTCGAGTGGTTTTAGGCCCGCTAGGCGCACAAGAAAAGGCCAGGGTGCACAAATATCTCTGTGGTAAAGCAATGCACAGGCAAAGACTTGCCGAAACTAAACCAGGGACCTTTAGATCTTCAGTCTAACGCTCTCCCAACTGAGCTACTTCGGCCACATCATCTGTCTTGTGCAAGCGTTTTGGCGAACGACCCCAGCATCATTTTACCAATGAGAGATGGACGGCATGCCAGGGAAAAGTCAGTGGCCAGTACGGGGATCGAACCCGCGACCTTGGCGTTATTAGCACCACGCTCTAACCAACTGAGCTAACCGGCCTATGGGCTCCTGCAATCACATTTCGCGTCGCTGATTTTACTCCTTTGAGTGTCGTACTGTTAAGTGGCAACAGTTCCGTTTAGTTCGTTCAAATGGAAGAGCGCTTGTTTTGCATGGGAGAGGTAGCGCCATCGACGTCCGCATTATTCGAGGCTTTATTCTCTCACCGCTTAATATAGGCTCACCGCTAAGAAAAATTGTCTTCCCACAAGCTTTCTTGCAGTGTTGACGTTAACTTAACCCCAGTTGAAAACCTGCCGATGTCTTAGTTTATCATCAGAAAAATCTTCCGTCTTCTATGTGTTTCATCGTTCCACAAGTACAGCGCTACAACCCCTCGGAAGGGATTCTGATTGGACGCCCTGTAAAAGAGAATATTCCGCTGAGAGGTCCCACCAAGACTTGAATTCGGACCGCTGGATTCAGAGTCCAGATGCTATTAAAGGATTAAAAATGCTACTTATCTCTCGCCTGCAAGTGTTTGTGCAAGCCTTTTGGCGAACGACCCCAGCATCATTTTACCAATGAGAGATTTATTTGCATTTGCATTTTCATTTAGACAGTGTGAACGTTTGCTGTGGTGCGTTTCCTTGCGCTTTCACCGTAGTTTCATGAAAAGCGTTATCCCCTTATTGTTGGGCGATTGTCAAAATAAGTCCTTTGCCCTGGGCTTGAAAAATCTCTCTGCCCAAATGTGCTTAATTTATCATTTCTGTGTGTGTGTGTGTGTGCGTGAAATCACATTAACGTTTCAGACATGGGCAATTTGTTGTGCTTTATATTTCGCTTGGGTGTATTGCCCTTTGGCTCATTTCGTACCATTGGCAGTTGTCAGTATGAAAAACAGCGTGTGCTACTGATACTTGACGTTAACTTAACCCTGGTTGAAAACCTGCCGATGTCTTAGTTTATCATCAGAAAAACCTTCCGTCTTCTATGTGTTTCATCGTTCCACAAGTACAGCGCTACAACCCCTCGGAAGGGGTTCTGATTGGACGCCCTGTAAAAGAGAATGCTGTGCTGGGAGGTCCCACCGAGATTTGAACTCAGATCGCTGGATTCAGAGTCCAGAGTGCTAACCATTACACCATGGAACCCTGCTTCGAGTGGTTTTAGGCCCGCTAAGCTCACAAAAAAATGCCAACCGGTCCAGGGTGCAAAAATATCTCTGCGGTAAAGCAATGCCTGGGCTTGAAAAATCTCTCTGCCCAAATGTGCTTTACTGCGGGTGTTTGTGTATAGAGGCGTCTGGTACGCGAAAAAACGTAGAAGAATTTCAATCGTGCGCCAACAAGCAAGTAGAAAGGCTCAAACCGTTGGGCAGAAGCAACTCCAGACAGATTGGATGCCCTGTTTAAGAGAATGCTGCGCTTAGAGGTCCCACCGAGATTTGAACTGGGATCGCTGGATTCAAAGGCAGAGTGCTAAAAATAAGTTAAAAGGCTAAAACCGTTGGGCAGAAGCAATTCCAGACATGGGCCCCTCGGAACACGGCCCGCTAGGCGCAGGAGAAAAGCCACCCTGATCGGGGTGCACAAATTAGCTCTGCAGTAAAGTAACGAACAGACGAAGCCTTGCCGAAACCCGGGATCGAACCAGTGACCTTAAGATCTTCAGTCTAACACTCTCCTAACTGAGCTATTTCGGCCATTTGGTGAGATGTCATTGCAAGAGAAACAATTATGTGTTGATGCAGAATAACTGCGTGCTGAAAGTGATGTTTGTGCGCCGAGAGGAAAAGAGTTAGAAAATGATTTTGAGATAAAAAAATTTGAGTTGCAGCGTAACCTAGAGTTACAACAGACACTGGAGTTACGTAAATTGGAGTTACAATCTGAACGGGAGGAAAGAGATTTTCAGTTGAGAAAATTAGAGTTAGAACTGAATGCCCAAACAGTTGGAACTCCACTTCGTGTGCCACTATCTGTTGAACCCATGACGACTGCACCTGTTTTTGATGTTTATAAAAACATTAGACTAGTGCCACAATTTTTTGAGAAGGAAGTAGATAAATATTTCCAACATTTTGAACGTGTTGCAGAGTCTTTGAGATGGCCAAAAGAGTTTTGGACCTTATTGCTGCAATGTGTTTTAATTGGGAGGGCACAGGAAGTTTATTCAGCGCTGACTATAGAGCAAAGTCGTGATTATGACATCGTGAAGTCTGCAATTTTTCATGCATATGAGCTGGCACCTGAAGCATACCGCCAGAAATTTAGAAGTCATTTTAAGGCTGAGAAGTGCACATATCTGGAGTTTGCTAGAGAGAAAGAAAGCTTGTTTGACCGTTGGTGTACCTCAGTAAAAGTAACCACCAAGGAACAGCTTAGAGAACTGATTCTTTTTGAGGAGTTCAAAAGCTGTGTTCCAAATGCGGTTGCTATGTATCTAAAGGAACATAAAGTGAGTAAAATGTCAGAAGCTGCTCTTATGGCAGAGGAGTTTGTTCTTACTCATCAGCTTTCTGTTAGTCACTTAAATGATCTGAGTAGGTCAAAGTTAAGTGTTACTGTTAAAAATAAAAAGGTGGTTGCACGCCAGAATGCTGTGTCAAATTTCGCTGATAATACCTCAGTCACACGTACGAAAGGTGAGTTGGTTTGCTTTTATTGTAAAAAGCCAGGACATAGAATTTCTGATTGTATTGCTCTCAAAAGGAAAGAGAAAGGCGTTAAACATGTTGGTTTGATTTCTACATCAAATGTGAAGCATACTCCTGCACGATTTAACCAGCAGATTGAACGGGTGGATGTTACTGAGATGGAGAGTGTCAAAAATAATGCTGATTTTGCACCATTTCTCACTGAAGGGACTGTGGCTTTGCCTGATTCGGATGAGACTGTACCTGTACGTATCCTCCGAGATACTGGGGCGGGGCAATCTTTTCTGATGGAAGGACTTTTGCCCTTGTCTGAACTTACTACTACGGGAACAAAGGTGCTGGTCCGAGGACTTGAGATGGGGTTCACCGAAGTTTCTCTTCATTGCATTCATCTTAATTCCAAACTTGTGTCAGGTGATGTGGTAGTTGGAGTTCGTGCTATGCTTCCTGTCCCTGGTGTAACTTTCATACTGGGCAATGATTTAGCTGGGGGGAATGTCTGGGAAAGGTCAGACGGCAGTGTTCCACCTATAGTGGTCTCTGCTGTTGAGAAATTAGCTGGATCTTCTGATTGTCTTGATTTATACCCTGCATGTGCAATCACTCGGGCTATGGCTGAGAAAAGGGTGTCAGATGAAACTGAAAATATTCTTTGTAATACTTTTATTGTTTCTGAAAATCTTTCTCAGCCAGAACTTAGTATTGCGTGTACGGATGTGCAGGATAAGATACTTGTTCATGAGTAACATGTTGTTGTTGATCATAAGACAGATGGGTCTGATTTTATGTCAGAAAGTCCATTTATCTGTGATGACCATGTTAACGCTTGTTCTTTATCTCCGCTTATTAGTGTGACTCGAGATGATCTTGTCAAAGCGCAGCAGGCGGATGATACTCTTCAAAAATTGTTCTCTTTAGCTCAGGAAGTAGGAGACAAGACTTCATCTCCTTTCTATTTTCTCCAGGATGGATTGCTTTATAGACAACAACCTATGAGCTCTGATATTATACTCGATCCTAGGATCCAAATCGTGGTTAAATTTCGTCAAGACCTGTTACATCTTTCACATCAGGGCATGGCTGGTCACTTGGGCGTACGAAAGACCTATGATAGACTACTAAGAACATTTTATTGGCCTAGATGTTAGCGAGATGTGATTAACTCCATACGGTCCTGCCATACTTGTCAAAAGACGGGAAAACCAAATCAAAAAGTTCCAGTTGCTCCTTTACAGCCTATTGCTGCAGTTACTACTCCTTTTTCACACTTGACGATTGATTGCGTTGGTCCTTTACCACGATCTAAGGCTGGACATGCTTATTTACTCACTGTAATGTGTCAGACTACACGTTACCCTGCAGCTTATCCTCTGAGATCAATCACTAGCAAAGCTATTTTAAAGGCTTTAACAAGTTTCATGTCTATTTTTGGTATTCCAAAAACCATTCAGTCTGACCAGGGTTCGAATTTTATGTCCCGAAACTTCTCTAAGGTCATGCGACAACTTGAAGTTAAACATAACATATCAAGTGCTTATCACCCTCAAAGTCAAGGAGGTCTTGAAAGATTCCATCAGACCCTAAAGTCACTTTTGAGGTCTTATTGTGTCGAGCTTGACTGTGAATGGGAGGAAGGACTTCCTTGGATGTTGTTGGCTATTCGTGAGGTTGTACAAGAGAGCATAGGTTTTAGCCCTAATGAGTTAGTGTTTGGACACACTGTTAGAGGCCCTATTGCTGTCTTGGCAGATGAGTGGACTAATTCTGACCCTCCTGAGAATGTTTTAGACTATGTAAGTAGTTTCCGTTATCGCCTCTATGAAACTAGAGCAATCGCTTTACGAAAGTTAGCTAAGTCTCAAGGGAAGATGCAGAAATTGTTTGATCGCAAAGTTAAGTCCAGACATTTTCAAGCAGGTGACCAAGTACTTGCGTTGTTACCTGTTTTGACTAGTCCTTTCCAGGCTCGGTTTGCTGGACCGTATACGATTGCAAAGAGTCTTCCGAATAACAACTATTTGTTAAATACACCCGATCGGCGAAAGAAAATCCAGGTTTGTCATATTAACTTACTGAAATTATATGTTACTTATGTTACTGTACCTTCTTTGTCTATTGATGTTGTAAAAACTGCTAAAACTATAGATTTAAGTGTTTCAGAAGCATCTGTAGAGGTGGATGATCATCTAGAGGAAATAAAAGGTCCTTCTCGAGGAGAAGTGGAAGGGCGACTAAATAACTCTGAAATGCTTCTCAATTTGGCTCACCATTTGTCACACCTGTGCGAGTCAGAGAAGACAGACATAATTGAGTTGGTAAGCTCGTTTCCCTCTCTCTTTTCTGATGTTCCCACCCGAACTTCTGTCATTGAGCATGACATCGATGTCGGTACAGCTCAGCCAGTGAAACAACATGCTTACCGTGTCAATCCTATAAAAAGGAAGTTACTTCAGAAAGAGGTGGATTATTTACTTGATCATAAGTTAGCGGAACCCAGTTTTAGTTCTTGGAGTTCTCCATGTATTTTAGTGAGTAAACCTGATCGTTCGTATCGGTTTTGCACTGACTACAGGAAGCTTAACTCACTGACAAAACCTGATTGTTACCCTCTACCAAGAATAGATGACTGTGTTGACCGGGTTGGCTCTGCAAAATTTGTTAGCAAATTTGACCTCCTGAAAGGTTATTGGCAAGTGCCGTTGACATCCCGTGCTAAAGAATTATCTGCTTTCGTGACACCTGACAGGTTTCTGCAGTACACTGTTATGCCTTTTGGGGTCCGAAATGCTCCTGCTACATTTCAGCGGTTGGTAAATCATGTGTTGTCTGGGATGAGCGGTTGTGAGGCTTACTTGGACGATGTTGTTCTGTATAGTTCGTCTTGGTCTGAACATCTCAATCAAATCAATGAACTTTTTGTGCGTTTAGCAAAAGCCAACTTGACTATAAACCTTGCTAAGTGCGAATTTGGAAAGGCTAAGGTGACATATTTGGGAAAGGTTGTTGGCCGGGGTTGTGTGAAACCGATTCACGCTAAAGTAAATGTGATCTGTAGTTTTCCCAAGCCAGCTACCCGTCGTGAGTTACGACGATTTCTCGGGATGGTGGGTTACTACAGGGGATTTTGTCATAATTTCGCAAATGTAGTTGCCCCTCTGACCGATCTGTTAAGTCCAAAGAGACCCTTTCAATGGTCTGAAAAATGTCAGTGTTCCTTTGAGAATGCAAAATCTTTATTAGCAAATGCTCCTGTGTTGGTTACCCCTAATTTTGAAAAGCGATTTCAACTTGCAGTGGATGCTAGTGCCTATGGGGCTGGCGCTGTTCTTTTACAAGAAGATTGTAATGGAATCGAACATCCAGTCAGTTATTTCTCAAAGAAATTCAATCGTCACCAGCAAGTTTATTCTACGGTGGAAAAAGAGGCATTAGCCCTTATTCTAGCCGTTCAGCATTTTGAGGTCTATTTGAGCGCGGTCTGTGGTCCTATTACTGTATACACTGACCATAATCCATTGACGTTCTTAGATCGAATGCGCGGCAAGAATCAAAGAATTATGAGATGGAGCCTTATTGTACAACCTTTCCACTTACAGATTAAACATATACGTGGCAAGGATAACATAATTGCGGATGCTCTCTCACGGATGTAAGATGTACCAGAGAGTCCGGCATTGTTTTTTTTCTCTTTCCCTTTCACCTTCTCTTTTTTTCCATTCTCCTTTTTTTTCTCTCTGATGTCCTAGGGCCCAGGATTCCGGGAGTGAAATGGCGTTGGATTTATGGAGATCAGTACTAAAGTTATTGTACATTCACATTTAAAAGGTTGTTTTGCCTTTGTATTTTTTTTCTTTCGGTTCTTTAGGAGAACCTCCCTCTGGAGTGGGAGGTGTGACGACCCAGAGTCTCCTCTTCCTGATTCAATTGGTGCTGATTGTGGGAGTCCCTGATTGGTTTCCTTATGCTAATTCACAAATTGGTTAGAGTATATGAGAGTGTGGTGCGTTATTGAAAGGAGGCACTCTCTGGAGAAGTACTCTTCTGGGGCCTCATGTACAAAGACTTGCGTTGAATTCATACTATAACATTGCGTACGGACAAAGCTGTAAATGTGCGTACGCACAAAAAAAACAGATGTATGAATCTCTGCGTACGAAGGATCCCACGCATATTCTCTTTGTACATCCCAATTAACGTAGAATTGAGCGCACATGCATGAGCACAACTCCCCACCCAGTCTCCTCCCCTAATTAAATCAATTTAAATATGGTAATGAGTTCACTTTGGCAAACGATAGCAGTAAGAAAATGGCTAAAGCAAGCGGCAAGAAACAAAACTTTACGGAAAGTGAACTGGAGGTGCTACTATCGGAGGTAGAAACCAGAAAAAATATTTTATTTGGCACTTTGTCCTCCGGAATTAACAACAAAAGGAAAAAATATGAGTGGGAGAGTTTGGCTGGAGCCGTCAATGCGGTGGGATCTGAAAGTCGCACTGTAAATGACCTTAAAAAGAAATGGTCTGATATTAAGGTGGACGTAAAACGGAGAACTGCTGCGCACCGACAAAGTGTGGGCAGAACAGGCAGTGGTAAAGGGGTCGATGAACTAACACCCTTTGAGCAGAGAGTTGCCTCAATTATAGGTGACACTTTACTCTCTGGAGTGGTATCTGCTGCTGTGGGAGACTCAGATTCACTACAGGACTGCCACGAAGGTAACAATTTCTCATTTGTTTTTACGTTGGTATATATAGCCTTTTTCATTATCAAATGCATGCAATGTAGTTGACCAAAACTACACCAGAGATTTTACATATCCATTGCATTTATGGCAAATGCGTGTGCCCCTTAAAAATGGAACGGACTCAAATCAAAGTTAACATATGCCTGTGTTTATTTAGACTCATATGGTGCAATAGCCGGAACATCCACTGGCACGCACTCGGAATCCTCCCCTCCTGAGCAGCCAGCGCCCACTGTGCCCAGTGTTTCCAGTGCTCCCACCAGTGCTGACGCCCGTCCGTCTGGCCGCGTCTTGACGCATGCTGTTTTGGAGTCACAACAGCAAATCGTCATGGCCATCGGAGAAATCAACAGTCACCTTAAAAATATCACTGACGCACTCACAGACATAAGCCACTCATTAAAGGAATTGGTCAAAAAATGAACTTTGTCTCCGATTACCATTTATATTGTTGCAATCACATGTTGACGGGCCTGAATAGCTTGTTGGTTGGGCTGCACATACATTGGTCCTGGGTCAGGGTCATCTGGCGGTGCTGCCACCTCACCAAGTGGTATGCCATGCCTGTGCGCGACATTGTGCAGCACACCACAGGCCAGCACAATGCGGCACACCTTGTCAGGGCGGTATAACAGCATCCCCCCACTCCTGTCAAGGCAGCGCCACCGACATTTCAGCTGCCCAATCGCCCGCTCTACAACTGACCGAGTGCGAGAATGGGCGTTATTGTATCTGCACTCTTGGTCAGTTTGTGGGTTGGTGAGGGGGGTTAAAAGCCACGTCTTTAGTGGATAACCGCGGTCTCCTGAAAGGTTATTCAATAATTAAATGCAAAAAAAATATATAATATACAATAAGATAAAGCATAACTTTAAATGCATCACTTACCAAGAATCCACCCATCACGCAACCTGCCAGTTTGGAGCCTCATCCCAACCATGCTGTTTGTAAGGATGTATGAATCATGGACCCAGGCCACCTTGCCACAATATTTGTTAGGCGCATTTGTGCATCACATATTATCTGCACATTTATTGAATGGAAATGTTTCCGATTCACATATGCAAATTCTTCTTCAGATGGCGCCTTTATAGCAATGTGTGTGCAGTCGATCGCTCCGATTACATTAGGGAAACCGGCTATCGCTGCAAATTGCGTTTAAATGTTTGGCTGGTCAACTGCATCATATGGGAACCTTATATACCTGGTAGACATGCGGATGATCCCGTCCCATACCGCTGGCATTGCGCGGCTCAAAGACGACTGGCTTATTCCTGAGCGGTCTGCCAGTTCCCTTTGGAAAGAACCAGTTGCCAGAAAACCAAGTGTTGTCAGCACCTGCAAGGGAACGGGTATTGCGTGGCTCCTTGCTGTCTCTCTCTCTATATTCTGACCCAACTCAGCACAGAGCTCCAAGAGGATAGCCCTTGGAAATCTGAAACGGCTGATAAGCCAGTCATCATCCTGAGCAAGAAAATCATTGTGGTCCCTAAAAACTCGTTCTCTTCGGATTCTGCCATTAGCAATGTCCTCTAATAAAGCCAAAGCTGCCATTGCCATAGACTAAGGGTTGTGTCAATTTGCATACCGGTATGCTTTTATATGTTCTTATTTAATTGCATAATTGATATAATTAATATAATCCCATAAGGCTTGTGTGACAATATATGTCAATTATTTATAAATTGCTAATTAATAGCAATGCTTCCCACAGGTGGTGGTGCGATAGACTTGTAGAACAAATTATTGTGTAATGTTTACAACTTCACTTCATTGCCTGTAAGAGTCGCCAACGGACAAAAACAATGAGAAATGTACGTACGCCAGACATGAAGTTGGCTTGGAGGAACGCACATTCTCGCGTTAATTTCACCGTTAGTACATCCGACCGTGAGCGTGAAAGCTGACGTACGCAAAGTTTTTGTGCGAACGCAAGGTTGATACATGAGGCCCCTGGTGTGTCTCTTACCTATGTTTTTCTTACACATGTAGCGTCAATTTTGTTATAGTTGCTTGTTGTGTTTCTTTGTTTTCCCATGTCCCTAGACTTCTGTTTGTTACGATTTTTTTGTTGTTGTTATTATTATTATTATTATTTGTGGCAAATGTTAAATCAATAAATTATATTGATTGAACACTCTGGTTGATCTCTCTTTCATGTTACGATTTGAAATGAGCTGGTCGTAACACTAAACATAAGTTGAAAGGCTAAAACCGTTGGGCAGAAGCAATTCCAGACATGGGCCCCTCGGAAGGGGTTCTGATTGGAAGCCCCATAAAGGAGAATGCTGTGCTGAGAGGTCACACCGAGATTTGAACTCGTATCGCTTGATTCAGAGTCCAGAGTGCTAATCATTACACCATGGAACCCTGTGTCGAGTGGTTTTAGGCCCGCTAGGCGCACAAGAAAAGGCCACCCGGTCAAGGGTGCACAAATATCTCTGCGGTAAAGCAATGCACAGGCAAAGACTTGCCGAAACTAAACCAGGGACCTTTAGATCTTCAGTCTAACGCTCTCCCAACTGAGCTATTTCGGCCACATCATCTGTCTTGTGCAAGCCTTTTGGCGAACGACCCCAGCATCATTTTACCAATGAGAGATGGACGACATGCCAGGGAAAAGTCAGTGGCCAGTACGGGGATCGAAGCCGTGACCTTGGCGTTATTAGCACCACGCTCTAACCAACTGAGCTAACCGGCCTATGGGCTCCTGCAATCACATTTCGCATCGCTGATTTTACTCCTTTGAGTGTCGTACTGTTACGTGGCAACAGTTCCGGTTAGTTCGTTCAAATGGAAGAGCGCTTGTTTTGCATGCGAGAGGTAGCACCATCGACGTCCGCATTATTCGAGGCTTTATTCTCTCACCGCTTTATATAGGCTCACCGCTAAGAAAAATTGTCTTCCCACAAGCTTTCTTGCAGTGTTGACGTTAACTTAACCCCGGTTGAAAACCTGCCGATGTCTTAGTTTATCATCAGAAAAACCTTCTGTCTTCTATGTGTTTCATCGTTCCACAAGTACAGCGCTACAGACCCTCGGAAGGGGTTCTGATTGGACGCCCTGTAAAAGAATATTCCGCTGAGAGGTCCCACCGAGACTTGAAGTCGGACCGCTGGATTCAGAGTCCAAATGCTATAAAAGGATTAAAAATGCTACTTATCTCTCGCCTGCAAGTGTTTGTGCAAGCCTTTTGGCGAACGACCCCAGCATCATTTTACCAATGAGAGATTTATTTTCATTTTCATTTAGACAGTGTTAACGTTTGCTGTGGTGCATTTCCTTGCGCTTTCACCGTAGTTTCATGAAAAGCGTTATCCCCTTATTGTTGGGCGATTGTCAAAATAAGTCCTTTGCCCTGGGATTGAAAAATCTCCCTGCCCAAATGTGCTTTACTTATCATTTCTGTGTGTGTGTGTGTGAAATCACATTAACGTTTCAGACATGGGCAATTTGTTGTGCTTTATATTTCGCTTGGGTGTATTGCCCTTTGGCTCATTTCGTATCATTGGCAGTTGTCAGTATGAAAAGCAGCGTGTGCTACTGATACTTGACGTTAACTTAACCCCGGTTGAAAACCTGCCGATGTCTTAGTTTATCATCAGAAAAACCTTCCGTCTTCTATGTGTTTCATCGTTCCACAAGTACAGCGCTACAACCCCTCGGAAGGGGTTCTGATTGGACGCCCTGTAAAAGAGAATGCTCCGCTGAGAGGTCCCACCGAGACTTGAATCCGGACCGCTGGATTCAGAGTCCAGAGTGCTAACCATTACACCATGGAACCCTGTTTCGAGTGGTTTTAGGCCCGCTAAGCTCACAAGAAAAGGCCAACCGGTCCAGGGTGCAAAAATATCTCTGCGGTAAAGCAATGCCTGGGCTTGAAAAATCTCTCTGCCCAAATGTGCTTTCGTTCAAATGGAAGAGCGCTTGTTTTGCATGCGAGAGGTAGTGCCATCGACGTCCGCATTATTCTAGGCTTTATTCTCTCACCGCTTTATATAGGCTCACCGCTAAGAAAAAATGTCCTCCCACAAGCTTTCTTGCAGTGTTATTTGCATTTTCATTTAGACAGTGTGAACGTGTGCTGTGGTGCGTTTCCTTGCGCTTTCACCGTACTTTCATGAAGAGCGTTATACAAAAGAGCCATAGCCGATACGAGGTTACCGTGTGAACAACTCGTAATTAACTATGTTTGGGGTAAGACCACATCATTTACTTTCGACCTATGCGCTGTCATAAATTGTGGGGGAAAAAATAGCTCATAGAGGGGGTACGAGGTATATGTATGTATGGACGGGAATATGGACAGTGTTTGTAAGGCGTACCAGTCTAGGCAAACCCATAGGGGAGAATGGTGTCCGTCATGGAATAAGGTAATATCATATACCGATGGTTGGACCCCGGAAAGAACCTAGCCTTTGGACCCGTACCTCGGCAAAATTTGATTTCAAAATGCAAAGAGAGTACAGAGCAAGTCAAAATCCACTCACCCTTTCAATATCCACCAGAACGGGATCAGCCAATTATACAGGGGAGTTTTTCCTTATAATGGGGGTGCACATGCAAGGAACAGATAGAAAAGCAGTAGTAAAATTTGTTGTGGACAGTTCACCTGAGGAGGAAAGAAATGAGACAATAGCTGAGCCATTATCGGTAGGACAAAAGAATGGAGTGGTAGAAATAGATTACACCATGTTAAAACCGGAAGATTTGATAGAAAGAGCAACA
>NC_136768.1:22132492-22147492 GCF_947034865.1 Barbatula barbatula | reverse complement strand
ATTGTGATTTGCATACTGCCATATTCATTAACGTATAACCATTTATTCCTTACAATTAGGTAAAGTTTGTGTGATTTTAACTATACATTATTGCCTTAATCGCATATTCCCATTAAGTATACTGTGTGTTTAACCATTTAAATTTTCAAGAGTGTGTTTATTGTTCCTTTAAAGTCCAAGAGAGGGTAACGAGATGAAGCTGTGGGAAAACTGTAAGCAGTTGGGGATTCTATTAATTTTAAGACTTGTAGTAGGAATAATGTTTAGCCTAACTGAGGGTCAGGAAAGCAATAACACCATATCGAAACCGAGACACAAAAGAGCCATAGCTGATACGAGGTTACCATGTGAACAACTCGTAATTAACTATGTTTGGGGTAAGACTGTTATGATTCTCGTGGTGAGACACGGAGAGAGGTCCCAGGTGCAGACAGCGGGTAAGGGGTTAACAGATAATTTAATACATTTAAAAAACAAAGACCCACGTGGGGGTAACATAGCAAAACATGACATGGGTACATTAACAAGACAGGATTAAAACTAACTACACTTCAACAAGACTACAATAAACTTTAAACATGAACTACAAATAACTAAACTAACAGGACACATGAACTCACCACACGAACCACAATGAACCAGCACAAGACAGAAGACACAAGGGCATTAATTAAGGGAGCAAATCAAGAGGAAAACAGGTGAAGGGCATTAATCAATAACGAGGGTAACGAGAGGATGGGAACAAAGACGAGACAGGAGAGAGAGTATGGAAGGCCATAAGAACAATAATTGCCTCTCTCCACACAAAACATGAGATTCTGTCATGATCCTGCCACTAAACCAAGAGAAACATGACATGATGCGGCAGAATCACGACAAAGACCACATCATTGACTTTCCACCTATGCGCTGTCATAAATTGTGGGGGAAAAAATAGCTCATGGAGGGGGTACGAGGTATATGTATGTATGGACGAGAATATGGACAGTGTTTGTAAGGCATACCAGTCTAGGCAAACCCATAGGGGAGAATGGTGTCCGTCATGGAATAAGGTAATAGCATATACCGGTGGTTGGACCCCGAAAGAACCCATAGCAAATATACCATTCCTCTATTGTCTGGCGACCAATTCCTGGATGACGATGACAACGATGATTGTGATAATGTGTGACCACTTTCAGTGGTCAAGAGAGGGACTGAAGGATTTTTATTGTGGTTTAAACGTGCTTTTACCCTTAATATGCTTTATGATTTTATTATTCATCACTAACTGTGCATAATATGTTAAAAATATAAAAAGTGTGTGAGTTAACCAAAGGACTTATTTGGAGTGAACTTTCTGTACCAAAATAATATGTGTGTGTAAAGATCAGGTTACGCAGAGCTCATCGGAATTTGGATTTTGTGTGATGCTCCACAAATAGTTGGGAAAAGCAGTGTGAGCTGGTTGGCTGAGGCAGAACAAAGGAGAGAAAGCGGATTGGACGTGTTCCCAGGATTCCACGTCCGAGAAAGGACATCAGCTTCTCGAGCTAATAAAAGACACCAGAAGAATTATAAATACCATGTAAAATTGTTCTTCGGTGTGGGTCCTTTGTAAGATGTCGCTTCTTTGTGTGAGACGTGTGCGTCTGAGGCAACCCACCCAGCAGCTATTGTATTTTTTAATCTTCTGATCAATAAACTTCTAGATTTTACTTTGACTGGCCTCTCTCCAATTCTGAACACGCAGAACATTGAAGAAATGTTCATCATATCGCAGAGTAAAAGGAATAAAAATGCTACTTATCTCTCGCCTGCGAGTGTTTGTGGATAGAGGCGTCTAGTACGCGAAAAAATGCAGAAGAATTTCAATCGTGCGCCAACAAGCTAGTAGAAAGGCTAAAACCATTGTGCAGAAGCAACTCCAGACAGATTGGATGCCCTGTTTGAAAGAATGCTGCGCTTAGAGGTCCCACCGAGATTTGAACTGGGATCGCTGGATTCAGAGTCCGGAGTGCTAATTATTACACCATGGAACCCTGTGTCGAGTGGTTTTAGGCCCGCTAGGCGCACAAGAAAAGGCCACCCGGTCCAGGGTGCACAAATATCTCTGCGGTAAAGCGATGCACAGGCGAAGACTTGCCGAAAATAAACCAGGGACCTTTAGATCTTCAGCTTAACGCTCTCCCAACTGAACTATTTTGGCCACATCATCTGTCTTGTGCAAGCCTTTTGGCGAACGACCCCATGATCATTTTACCAATGAGAGATGGACGGAAAAGCCAGGGAAAAGTCAGTGGCCAGTTCGGGGATCGAACGACCTTGGCGTTATTAGCTCCACGCTATAACAAACTGAGCTAACCGGCCTATGGGCTCCTGTAATCACATTCCGCGTCGCTGATTTTACTCATTTGAGTGTCGTGCTGTTAAGTGGCAACAGTTCCGGTTAGTTCGTTCAAATGGAAGAGCGCTCGTTTTGCATGCGAGAGGTAGCGCCGTCGACGTCCGCATTATTCGAGGCTTTATTCGCTCACCGCTTTATATAGGCTCACCGCTAAGAAAAATTGTCTTCCCACAAGCTTTCTCGCAGTGTTTTTTGCATTTTCATTTAGACAGTGTGAACGTGTGCTGTGGTGCGTTTCCTTGCGCTTTCACCGTAGTTTCATGAAAAGCGTTATCCCCTTATTGTTGGGTGATTGTCAAAATAAGTCCTTTGCCCTGGGCTTGAAAAATCTCTCTGCCCAAATGTGCTTCACTTATTATTTCTGTGTGTGTGTGTGTGCGTGAAATCACATTAACATTTCAGACATGGGCAATTTGTTGTGCTTTATATTTTGCTTGGGTGTATTGCCCTTTGGCTCATTTCGTACCATTGGCAGTTGTCAGTATGAAAAGCAGCGTGTGCTACTGATACTTGACGTTAACTGAACCCTGGTTGAAAACCTGCCGATGTCTTAGTTTATCATCAGGCGTCTAGAACGCGAAAAAACGTAGAAGAATTTCAATCGTGCGCCAACAAGCTAGTTGAAAGGCTCAAACCGTTGGGCAGAAGCAACTCCAGACAGATTGGATGCCCTGTTTAAGAGAATACTGCGCTTAGAGGTCCCACCGAGATTTGAACTGGGATCGCTGGATTCAGAGTGCAGAGTGCTAAACATAAGTTGAAAGGCTAAAACCGTTGGGCAGAAGCAATTCCAGACATGGGCCTCAAAAGGGGTTCTGATTGGAAGCCCCATAAAGGAGAATGCTGTGCTGAGAGGTCACACCGAGATTTGAACTCGTATCGCTTGATTCAGAGTCCAGAGTGCTAATCATTACACCATGGAACCCTGTGTCGAGTGGTTTTAGGCCCGCTAGGCGCACAAGAAAAGGCCACCCGATCCAGGGTGCGAAAATATCTCTGGGGTAAAGCAACGCGCAGGCGAAGCCTTGCCTAAACTGAATCAGGGACCTTTAGATCTTCAGTCTAACACTCTCCCAACTGAGTTCAAAATAAGTCATTTGCCCTGGGCTTGAAAAATCTCTCTGCCCAAATGTGCTTTGCTGCGGGTGTTTGTGTATAGAGGCGTCTAGAACGCCAAAAAACGTAGAAGAATTTCAATCGTGCGCCAACAAGCTAGTTGAAAGGCTCAAACCGTTGGGCAGAAGCAACTCCAGACAGATTGGATGCCCTGTTTAAGAGAATGCTGCGCTTAGAGGTCCCACCGAGATTTGAACTGGGATCGCTGGATTCAGAGTGCTAAACATAAATCTAAAGTCAAAATAAGTCCTTTGCCCTGGGCTTGAAAAATCTCTCTGCCCAAATGTGCTTTATTTATCATTTCTGTGTGTGTGTGTGTGCGTAAAATCACATTAACGTTTCAGACATGGGCAATTTGTTGTGCTTTATATTTCGCTTGGGTGTATTGCCCTTTGGCTCATTTCGTACCATTGGCAGTTGTCAGTATGAAAAGCAGCGTGTGCTACTGATACTTGACGTTAACTTAACCCCGGTTGAAAACCTGCCGATGTCTTAGTTTATCATCAGAAAAACCTTCCGTCTTCTATGTGTTTCATCGTTCCACAAGTACAGCGCTACAACCCCTCGGAAGGGGTTCTGATTGGACGCCCTGTAAAAGAGAATGCTCCGCTGAGAGGTCCCACCGAGACTTGAATTCGGACCGCTGGATTCAGAGTCCAGAGTGCTAACCATTACACCATGGAACCCTGTTTCGAGTGGTTTTAGGCCCGCTAAGCTCACAAGAAAAGGCCAACCGGTCCAGGGTGCAAAAATATCTCTGCGGTAAAGCAATGCCTGGGCTTGAAAAATCTCTCTGCCCAAATGTGCTTTCGTTCAAATGGAAGAGCGCTTGTTTTGCATGCGAGAGGTAGTGCCATCGACGTCCGCATTATTCTAGGCTTTCTTCTCTCACCGCTTTATATAGGCTCACCGCTAAGAAAAAATGTCCTCCCACAAGCTTTCTTGCAGTGTTATTTGCATTTTCATTTAGACAGTGTGAACGTGTGCTGTGGTGCGTTTCCTTGCGCTTTCACCGTACTTTCATGAAGAGCGTTATACAAAAGAGCCATAGCCGATACGAGGTTACCGTGTGAACAACTCGTAATTAACTATGTTTGGGGTAAGACCACATCATTTACTTTCGACCTATGCGCTGTCATAAATTGTCGGGGAAAAAATAGCTCATAGAGGGGGTACGAGGTATATGTATGTATGGACGGGAATATGGACAGTGTTTGTAAGGCTTACCAGTCTAGGCAAACCCATAGGGGAGAATGGTGTCCGTCATGGAATAAGGTAATATCATATACCGATGGTTGGACCCCGGAGAGAACCTAGCCTTTGGACCCGTACCTCGGCAAAATTTGATTTCAAAATGCAAAGAGATTACAGAGCAAGTCAAAATCCACTCACCCTTTCAATATCCACCAGAACGGGATCAGCCAATTATACAGGGGAGTTTTTCCTTATAATGGGGGTGCACATGCAAGGAACAGATAGAAAAGCAGTAGTAAAATTTGTTGTGGACAGTTCACCTGAGGAGGAAAGAAATGAGACAATAGCTGAGCCATTATCGGTAGGACAAAAGAATTGAGTGGTAGAAATAGATTACACCATGTTAAAACCGGAAGATTTGATAGAAAGAGCAACAGGATATGGGGAAAATAATTTGTGGTTGGAATGGATAATTACCACAGCCAGAGAACAGAGGTTAGATGATTGAGTAGGATGTGCTAATGCAAGACCCCATTTATATATTGAACCAGCCCCGTTGTACCAAAACGATACGTGGGGTTATGAGTGTATGCTGACACGGATGGCCAGTCCAAAAAATTGTACCACATTGGCAACAATATTCCCACCAATAACCAACCTTTCACGGGCAAGTCCATTTACACCAAAGAAAGCAAATTATACCTGTTATGATATTAAACGTCAATCACCAACCAGCAACCTGGGGGAGATAAATAAGGAGTGGTGTGATCAGATCATAGTAGATAATGGGACTAGAATAGGTACGTGGGCTAGGGCAGGTTTGTATTATTAGTGTGGAGATCGAAGATTGTTTACTAGGATACCTGAGAAGGCAAAGGGAGTGTGTGCTTTGGTAAGACTGGGAGCTCCAATAACCCTGATAGGTGACAGAGCAGTCAGAACGGAATCCGTGAATTCAGCAACATTGACTAGAAGACGTAGGAGACACATCATTACAAAGAGAGCAATAGGTTCAAGTGTAGATTTATCATTAAATAGTCCTACGTATATCGATGCTATAGGGATTCCCAGAGGTGTACCAGATGAATATAAGCTAGCGAACCAAGTGGCAGCAGGTTTTGAGAATACACCAATAATAGCTGCTCTTTTTTCAGTCACCCCAAACAAGAATGTAGATAGGATTAATTATGTGCATTATAATGTCATGAGATTAGCAAATATGACAAGGGATGCAGTAGATGGTTTAGCGGAGCAACTAGCACCAACTTCACTGATGGCTATCCAGAACCGTATGGCTCTGGACATGCTGTTGGCAGAGAAGGGAGGAGTATGTGTAATGTTTGGTGATCTTTGTTGTACGAACATTCCCAATAATACTGCCCCTGATGGATCAGTGACGAGGGCATTGGAAGGATTGAAAACTTTGTCTATCGAAATGAAGGAACATTCAGGAGTAAATAATCCTATTGGAGATTGGCTAGACAAAACATTGGGAAGATGGAAAGCAATAGTAATGTCTATTGTGATGTCCATAGGGGTATTTGTAGCAATTTTGATTACGTGTGGCTGTTGTTGCATTCCTTGCCTTAGATCACTGTGTAATCGCTTAATAATTTCAGCTATTGAGAGACCGGAAAGCCCCAAACCATTTAATATGCCATTGTTATCTAGCTATAATAACGACACGGAGGACCAAGAATTTTGACCTCTTTCGAGGTCAAGAGAGGGATTATTGGGGTTACGATGTTCTATGTATTATAAATTTATGTTTACTGTTGTTTTACTGTCAAATATAATGATATGAGTATGTCCATGCTGTGCTGGGTTTTTGTCTTGAAAACTAGTTGGCAGGAGTGTGAAACGAGAGCTTTGAGGAATGCGGAAGCTGAGTTTCAAATAACGTGTGTGTGTGTGAGTAAATCGCATTTTTCGGCAGGACGGCTATTTTCAAAATGTTTCGCAGGGAACCAACGGTTGGGGGGAATGGAGTCAGATTAACATGCCCCGAGGTGATTGGTTCCAGAGGATTGAACGCCCGCCCAAGGAAGGGGAAGAGCCTGAAGAGAGAATCGACGTCACATATATTATAAATATCTGTAACCCGGAAGTGTGTTTTTCAGTTGTTCGCTCATATATATGTTGAGAGGCAACCCCAGCTGGAAAGAAGCTTTTACATCTGACAATAAATTCTACTTATTGGGAAAAACTGTCTCTTTGACTTTTCTTCAAATTTTTGAACATGCAGGACTGAAGCGAAAAAGTCCGTCAGGGTCTAATAGATGTAGCACAAAGGAAAAAATAGTCTAAGGGTTAAAATTGTCAAAAAGTATCTGGATAAAGAGAATATAACAACATGGAAGAAAACGATGCAATATTTTTTAAACAAATGCAGTAATTTTCTTTTGGGAGAAGACATTTTATGGATGAGAACTAAAGCTTGGATGACAGAAAAGATGCCAGATTTTTACAAGGAAATGATGAGTGCATGGGGGAATTTTTAACCTGTTTACAACACATGCTGAGTGGTAGAGAGGATATTTTAAATCAACCATTGTTCTTAAACAAGAACATTTTAAACCAAGGGAAAGAGGTGTTTTTTAAGAAGTGGTGGGAGGTGGGAATTACAAAAGTGAGAGATGTTTTATATGAGTTTAAGGAGGGATTTTTACCTGTGCAGTACATTGTGGACACTATGGAGGAAGCAAAAGAAGAATATAGTAGACAAGAAATTGAGAATAAGTTTAAGATAATAAAAAGTGCAATACCAGAGGATTGGATAAGAAACATTAATGACATGAAACAGGGGAAACAAGAGGAAGAATTGTATGTCAGGTTGGGAGGAAAATTAAGAGTGTTTAAAGAATGTACTGTGAAAATGTTGTACGGTTTTTTTAGAGATTGTGTTTTTAAGAAACCTGTTGTGAATAAATACTGGTTGCAGAAATACAAAGATTTGGAAGAAGACCACATATGGACCAATATGAAGGGAAAGATAATAGAGACAAAACTGGGGACTTTAGAATACTTAATCAGGCACAAGGCGGTTTTTACTGATGTTTTATTGACCAAAATCATATTTACATTTTACATTTACATTTATTCATTTGGCAGACGCTTTTATCCAAAGCGACTTACAAGTAGTTTTTTTTTTCACAGTGACACATTACTGCAGAGCAATCAGGGGTAAGGTCTCTTGCTCAAGAGCACTTCAGTCATGACCTGCTGGCACTGAGATTAGAACTGGCAACATTCTGATCACAAGCCCAACTCTAAAAGGAAAGTTGAGAAGTACCTGAAGTACTTACACTTTTATTTTAAGGAACAAAACAGGTTGGAAGAGTTTTCTTATGTTTTTACTAATGATGTGTGCAAAATATTTGAGGATGTTTAATGTAGAGAGAAATCCAGGCAGTTTTTTTGACATTTTACATTTTGATTAAGACTGTATATATTTAAAATGTAACTCAAATATTGCTTGAATGTGTAAAGATCAAAAGTGTTACTGTATAACTTTTTGTTAATGTGTTTTAAATAAAAAAATTAATTAAAATAAATTAAAAAAAGCACGTCCGCTCTCGTCTGATCTCGGAAGCCAAGCAGGGTCGGGACTGGTTAGTACTTGGATTGGAGACCGCCTGGGTACCAGGTGCTGTAAGCTTTAACCGAAAGTGGCCTTATGGCTGCTTTCTTTATGCGTAGAGATTGGTGGCACAGCTTTTGCTAACGGCCACACCACCCTGAGCATGCCCGCTCTCGTCAGATCTCGGAAGCCAATCAGGGTTCGGCCTGGTCAGTACTTGGATGGGAGCCCGCCTGGGAATACCAGGTGCTGTAAGCTTTAACCCAAAGTGGCCTTATGGCTGCTTTCTTTATGTGTAGAGATTGGTTGCACAGCTTTTGCTTACGGCCACAACACCCTGAGCACGCCCGCTCTCGTCAGATCTCGGAAGCCAAGCAGGGTTGGGCCTGGTCAGTACTTTGATGGGAGGTAACCTGGGAATACCAGGCGCTGTAAGCTTTAACCCAAAGTGGACTTATGGCTGATTTCTTTATGCGTCGATCTCTGTAGCACATATTTTGCTTACGGCCACACCACCCTGAGCACGCCCGCTCTCGTCTGATCTCGGAAGCCAAGCAGGGTCGGGCCTGGTCAGTACTTGGATGGGAGACCACCTGGGAATACCAGGTGCTTTAACCCAAAGTGGACTTATGGCTGCCTTCTTCATGCGTCGAGCTTGGACGCACAGTTTTCGCTTACGGCCACACCACCCTGAGCATGCCCGCTCTCGTCAGATCTTGGAAGCCAAGCAGGGTCGGGCCTGGTCAGTACTTGGATGGGAGACCGCCTGGGAATACCAGGTGCTGTAAGCTTTAACCCAAAGTGGCCTTATGGCTGCTTTCTTTTTGCGTAGAGATTGGTGGCACAGCTTTCGCTTTCGGCCACACCACCCTGAGCATGCCCGCTCTCGTCTGATCTCGGAAGTCAAGCAGGGTCGGTCCTGGTCAGTACTTGGGTAATAGACCACCTGGGAATACCAGGTGCTGTAAGCTTTAATCCAAAGTGGTCTTATGGCTGCTTTCTTTATGCGTCGAACTTGGTAGCACATCATTTGCTTACGGCCAAACCACCCTGAGCATGCCCGCTCTCGTCAGATCTCGGAAGCCAAGCAGGGTCGGGCCTGGTCAGTACTTGGATGGGAGACCGCCTGGGAATACCAGGTGCTGTAAGCTTTAACCCAAAGTGGACTTATGGCTGATTTCTTTATGCGTTGATCTCTGTAGCACATCTTTTGCTTACGGCCACACCAACCTGAGCATGCCCGCTCTCGTCTGATCTTGGAAGCCAAGCATGGTCGGGCCTGGTCAGTACTTGGATGGGAGACCGCCTGGGGATACCAGGTGCTGTAAGCTTTAACCCAAAGTGCCCTTGTGGCTGTTTTCTTTAAGTGTAGAGATTGGTTACACAGCTTTTGCTTACGGCCACACCACCCTGAGCACGCCCGCTCTCGTCAGATCTCGGAAGCCAAGCAGGTTTGGGCCTGGTTAGTACTTGGATGGGAGACCTCCTGGAGATACCAGGTGCTGTAAGCTTTAACACAAAGTTGACTTATGGCTGCTTTCTTTATGCGTCAAGCTTGGTAGCACATATTTTGCTTACGGCCACACCACCCAGAGCAAGCCCGCTCTTGTCTGATCTCGGAAGCCAAGCAGGGTCGGGCCTGGTCAGTACTTGGATGGGAGACCGCCTGGGGATACCAGGTGCTGTAAGCTTTAACCCAAAGTGGACTTATGGCTGATTTCTTTATGCGTCGATCTCTGTAGCACATATTTAGCTTACGGCCACACCACCCTGAGCACGCCCGCTAGTTGGTACGTTCCAGGAAGTGTTTTGGCGGCAGTTTGGTGAGACAGGCTCACCACACTTTTTTTTGTATCTTTTTTGTTTAGTTTGTAGTTATCAAGGTTTTTTTGTTTCCTTTTCACTCGGTTTTTTTTTTTTTTTTTTTTTTTTTTTTTCTCCCAACAGCGTATGCTGGTCGGGGGGAAAGTTCTTTTTGTGTTTTTTGCACGTTTTTTTGGGGGGGCGGATAATGGCGGACGGACACACGGCAACAACTTTGGATATGGCTGGAGAAACATGTGCGGCAGACGAACCTGGACCTGAACTTGGACTACGAGATGGAACAGCTAATGAAATGCATCAAAGGAAGAGCAAAAAAAATACGGATTACTTGAAGGAGGCAACGGTAACGGTGGATATCGCTGGGGTGAATGCGCGGGCTGAAGATATCATAAAGGCTGTAACGGAAAGAATCGGAAAAGGGAAAATCCTGGCGGTAAGACCCAAACAAGGAAATGAATATGAGGTGACTTTGGAAAATGCGGATGATGTTGAACTGTTGGAAGCTGGAATAAGGATAAAGGAAGTGGAATGTGAGGTAAAGAGGCTACAAAACAGAGACTATGTTGTCTCGTTTATGCACCTACCTGCCTACATAGACGATCAAGAGATTTTTGATAAACTTAAAGGTTGGGGAGTTACCCCCTTATCGAAAATAACAAGAAGATTGTATCCGGGCACGACTATTCAAGATGGCACAAGGTTCATCAAATCTCGTTTCCCTAAGGATGTCGCCTCTCTCCCGTATAGCACGAAGTTTGAAACTGCAGAAGGGCTGCATTTTTTCAGGGTAATGCACAGCCATCAGGTTAAACTCTGTCGGCTGTGCATGAGCCCAGAACACATCATGAAGGATTGCCCAAAGTTTCAGTGCTATAAATGCGAGGAGAGAGGACATTTCGCAAGAGAGTGCAAGGCGGTTAAGTGCCCGGACTGTAACAATGTTTTAAATCTGTGTGAATGCTGGTTTGGCAACGAGACTCATGTGGGCGGGCAGGTGCATGAGCGAGACGGTAGGGGAGAACAACATGAGAATGACACGAGAGAGAGAGACTGTGGATCAGTAATTGAAATCGACAATGGTGAACAAACGGAAAGACAAGATATTTCACAACAGGTCATAGAGAAGGACACACAGAGCGCAACTGAGGAGATTGCAGAGGAAGGAATGGATGATTTAGCTAAAAGACAAAATGAAGCACAAAATGAGGAATCTAAAGAACAGACGGAACCAACTGAACAATCAAAACAAGAGGAAGGAACATGCACACCACTTGACCTTTCTGTTACTCTGGAAGATGAGATGGACCTAGAAGAGGATTTTAACAAGGATATGGAGGCAAGGGACGATGGAAAACCAAGACTAGATAAAAGACGGCGGAAAATAAAGGTAAAGCCATGTTTAGAAGGAATAAGGAAAAGAACAACTAACAAAGACCTACTAAAAGATAAATATGAACGTTTAAAAGACTTTGATGATATGAGTTAAAGAAATGAGTTTAATGAGTGTTTTTATATATTCATTCTTTATGGTTTTAAGTTTGGTTACTTTTAATGCCAGAGGACTTTCGGATTTTAACAAATTTGAAAAGGTGAAGGAAATGTTCAAGGATGAAGATGTGATTGTATTGCAAGAAACTAATTGGAGAGAAAAACATGTATGTGAAATAAGGAAAAGATGGAACGGTGAGATCTTATACAATAATGATGATAAGAGGTTTGGTAGAGGAGTGGCTTTTTTAATAAGAGGAAATGTGAATTTTGTATGCAAGGTTATTTATAAAGATAATGTTGGGAAATGTTTAGCAGTAGAAATGGAATATGAAGACAAAAAACTGGTTGTGATAAACATACATGCACCTACGGAGGAAAGGGGGAAGAGAGATTATTTTAACAGTTTAAGGTCACTTTTAAATAAGCATCAGAATGTCTGTTTAATGGGAGATTTTAATACTGTGTTAAGCAAATTAGATGTGGCAGATGGAATGGTTTTTAAAAATGATATGGGAAGGAGAGAGTTAAAATCAATAATGGAAAACAATAACTTGGTGGATGTTTGGAGAGAAAGGAATGAAAGAAGACAATATTCAAGAAGACAAAGGGTGGGGAATTTTATGTGTCAATCAAGAATCGATTTTATTTTGTGTAAGAGGAATGTAGAAGTTTTTATTGAGAATGTGAGATATGGGGAAACAAGTTTAAGTGATCACAAGCCATTACACATGCAGATTGATTGGAGTACGATAAAGAGAGGTCCGGGGGTGTGGGTTTTAAATGCTGAAGTTTTAAAAAGTGAAGGGTATGTTTTAGATATAAAGACACTCATTGAAAGGGAAAAAGGGAATGTAATGTATGTGGAAGACAAAAGATTGTGGTGGGAAAATGTGAAATATCTAGTTAAAATTCACACCATGGAATTGTGCAGATTAATAGAGAAAGCAAAAAGACATAATGGACAGGAAATAAGGGGAAAATTGGAAAAAGAGTTACATCAGGGAAATAAAGATATGTCAAAGATAAAAGAATTGGAAAATAAACTTAAGGAAATAGAAGAAAAGAAATATGAAGGTGCAAGATTAAGGAGTAAAGCTCAATTTATTGTTGAGGGTGAAAAATGTACAAAATTTTTCTTTGATTTAGAAAGAAGAAAAGGGAAGGCTGAAATTATGAAAGTAGTGACAAAGGAGAATGGAGAAGAAGTAAAGAGTAATGAAGAAATTCTAAAAGAAATGAAAAGGTATTATGAGAAATTATTTACATCTGAAGGAGTGCAGGATGAAAAAGAAGAAATGTTCAAGCAGATAAAAACTAAAGTAGGAAAGGAAGACAAGGAAGATTGTGACAAAGAGATAAGTGAAGAGGAGATTGAAAGAGCTATAAATGAATTAAACAAAAAGAAAAGTCCTGGAATTGATGGTTTAGGGAGTGAGTTTTATATTGTCTTTAAGGATGTTTTAACCAGCATTTTAAAGGAAGTGTATGATGAGATCTTTAATAAGGGGCAGATGAATCTAAGAATGGGAATGGGTTTAATGAAAACAATATATAAGAAAAAAGGAGAAAAGACTGAACTGAAGAATTATAGGCCGCTTACTATGTTAAATACCGATTTGAAAATTTTAGCAAAAATTTTAGCAAACAGATTAAAAGAAGTGATGCCGAAAATAATAAAGACAAATCAAGTATATGGGGTTAAAGGGAAGGACATAGCAGATACGACAATAAGCATTCAGGATACAATTAGATACATGAAGGAGAAAAAAATGGAGGGATATCTGATAAGCTTAGATTTTGAAAAGGCTTTTGACAGGGTGGAACATGAATTTTTATTTGGAGTTTTAAACAGTTTTGGATTTGGAGGAAATTTTATAAAGTGGGTAAAAATTTTATATAAAGGAGCTGTAACTAGAATTAAATGCAACGGGTTTTTAACAGAATGTTTTAAACTAACAAGATCTATAAGACAAGGGTGCCCTATGTCAGCACTGTTATATTCACTAGTTGCGGAACCCTTGGGGCTGGCTATGAGGGAAGAAATGGGAATAAAAGGTATTAACGTAGAAGGGAATATGGAAGGCGAAACAATTTTTCAGTATGCAGATGACACTACGCTTATTGTGAAGGAAATGGAGGGAGTAAAAAGTGCAATGAGAATTGTACAAAAGTATTGCAAAGCATCGGGAGGGAAAGTTAACGAAGAGAAAAGTGTGTATATGAGATGTGGGAATGTGCCAGCTTTAACAAGTTTTTTTGCTTTTAAAGAAGTGAAAGACATCAAGATTTTAGGAGTTTTAATGGGGGAAGATGAAAAGAGAGCTAATGAAACAATGTGGGAAGGTATTTTAGGAGACATTGAAAGAAGGCTACATTTCTGGAAACTAAGAACATTATGTCTTAAAGGGAAGGTTCTAATTTCGAATGTCTTAATGATGTCTAAGTTATGGTATGTCCTATATGTGTCAGCTATGCCTTTGTGGATTGAAAAAAGATTAAAGAGATGTTTTTTAAACTTTATATGGGAAGGGAAACCCCCAAGGATAGCATATGACACTTTGATTGGAGCAGTTGGGAAAGGCGGTCTGGGTCTAATAGATGTAGCACAAAGGAAAAACAGTCTAAGGGTTAAAATTGTCAAAAAGTATCTGGATAAAGAGAATATAACAACATGGAAGAAAACGATGCAATATTTTTTAAATAAATGCGGTAATTTCTTTTTGGGAGAAGACATTTTATGGATGAGAACTAAAGCTTGGATGACAGAAAAGATGCCAGACTTTTACAAGGAAATGATGAGTGCATGGGGGAATTTTTTAACCTGTGTACAACACATGCTGAGTGGTAGAGAGGATATTTTAAATCAACCATTGTTCTTAAACAAGAACATTTTAAACCAAGGGAAAGAGGTGTTTTTTAAGAAGTGGTGGGAGGTGGGAATTACAAAAGTGAGAGATGTTTTATATGAGTTTAAGGAGGGATTTTTACCTGTGCAGTACATTGTGGACACTATGGAGGAAGCAAAAGAAGAATATAGTAGACAAGAAATTGAGAATAAGTTTAAGATAATAAAAAGTGCAATACCAGAGGATTGGATAAGAAACATTAATGACATGAAACAGGGGAAACAAGAGGAAGAATTGTATGTCAGGTTGGGAGGAAAATTAAGAGTGTTTAAAGAATGTACTGTGAAAATGTTGTACGTTTTTTTTAGAGATTATGTTTTTAAGAAACCTGTTGTGAATAAATACTGGTTGCAGAAATACAAAGATTTGGAAGAAGACCACATATGGACCAATATGAAGGGGAAGATAATAGAGACAAAACTGGGGACTTTAGAATACTTAATCAGGCACAAGGCGGTTTTTACTGATGTTTTATTGACCAAAATCGGAAGAGAGCAAAACGC
>NC_136768.1:22112492-22122492 GCF_947034865.1 Barbatula barbatula | reverse complement strand
CGGCCACACCACCCTGAGCATGGCCGCTATTGTCTAATCTTGGAAGCCAAGCGGGGTCGGGCCTGGTCAGTACTTGGATGGGAGACCGCCTGGGAATACCAGGTGCTTTAACCCAAAGTGGCCATATGGCTGCTTTCTTTTTGCGTAGAGATTGGACTCACAGATTTTGCTTACGGCCACACCACCCTGAGCACGCCCGCTCTCGTCTGATCTCGGAAACCAAGCAGGGTTGGGCCTTGTCAGTACTTTGATGGGAGGTCACCTGGGAATACCAGGTGCTGTAAGCTTTAACCCAAAGTGGTCTTGAGACTGCTTTTTTTTGTTACCAAAGACACGTTCTTGCTCAAGGGTCGGGGAGAAGAAGGGGTGTCATGTTTGGATCATAGAAAAGCCCTGTAAGTGAGAAGGAGGGGACCTTCTCTCTGCACCATGCTTGTGATGCAGACTGAATGTCAAGGCTTCGCCAGCGCATTGCTTTACCGCAGAGCTATTTATGCACCCTGGACCGGGTGGCCTTTTCTTTTGTGCCTGACGTGGCTACAACCACTCGACACAGGGTTCCATGGTGTAATGGTTAGCACTCTGGACTCTGAATCCAGCGATCCGAGTTCAAATCTCGGTGGGACCTCTCAGCACTGCATTCTCTTTTATAGGGCTTCCAATCAGAACCCCTTCCGAGGGGCCCATGTCTGGAATTGCTTCTGCCCAATGGTTTGAGCCTTTCTACTAGCATGTTGGCGCATGAGTGATATTCTTCTGCATTTTTTCGCTTACTAGACGCCTATATCCACAAACAATCGCAGGCGAGAGATAAAGTAGCATTTTTAATCCTTTTATAGCAATTGGACTCTGAATCCAACGATCAGAATTCAAGTCTCGTTGGGACCTCTCAGCACAGCATTCTCTTCTATGGGGCCCATGTCTGGAATTGCTTCTGCCCAACGGTTTGAGCCTTTCTACTAGCATGTTGGCGCACGAGTGAAGTTCTGCTGCATTTTTTCGCGTACTAGACGCCTCTATCCATAAACACTCGCAGGCGAGAGATAAAGTAGCATTTTTTATCCTTTTATAGCAATTGGTGAGCCCATATAAAGCGGTGAGCGAATAAAGCCCAGTTGGGAGAGCGTTAGACTGAAGATCTAAAGGTCCCTGGTTCGATCCCTGGTTTCGGCAAGGCTTCGTCTGTGCATTACTTTACCGCAGAGCTAATTTGTGCACCCCGATCCGGGGAGCTGTTCTCGTGCGCCTAGCGGGCCGACAACCACTCGACACAGTGTTCCATGGTGTAATGTTTAGCACTTTGGACTCTGAATCTAGCGATCCCAGTTAAAATCTCGGTGGGACCTCTCAGCGCAGCATTCTCTTTAACTGGGCATCCAAT
Organism: Barbatula barbatula; assembly: GCF_947034865.1. NCBI lineage: Eukaryota > Metazoa > Chordata > Actinopteri > Cypriniformes > Nemacheilidae > Barbatula > Barbatula barbatula. The sequence continues at coordinate 22,121,111 of NC_136768.1, read as the reverse complement.
CTGTCTGGAATTGCTTCTGCCCAACGGTTTGAGCCTTTCTACAAGCTTATTGGCGCACGATTGAAATTCTTCTGCATTTTCCCGCTTACTAGACGCCTCTATCCACAAACACTTGCAGGCGAGAGATAAGTAGCATTTTTAATCCTTTTATATCATTTGGACTCTGAATCCAGCGATCCGAATTCAAGTCTCGGTGGGCCCTCTCAGCGGAGCATTCTCTTTTACAGGGCGTCCAATCAGAACCCCTTCCGAGAGGTTGTAGCGCTGTACTTGTGGAACAATGAAACACATAGAAGACGGAAGGTTTTTCTGATGATAAACTAAGACATCGGCAGGTTTTCAACCAGGGTTCAGTTAACGTCAAGTTTCAGTAGCACACGCTGCTTTTCATACTGACAACTTCCAATGGTACGAAATGAGCCAAAGGGCAATACACCCAAGCAAAATATACAGGACAACAAATTGCCCATGTCTGAAACGTTAATGTGATTTCACGCACGCACGCACACACACACACACACACACACACAGAAATGATAAGTAAACCACATTTGGGCAGAGAGATTTTTCATGCCCAGGGCAAAGGACTTATTTTGACAATCGCCCAACAATAAGGGGATAACGATTTTCATGAAACTACGGTTAAAGCGAAAGGAAACGCACCACAGCACACGTTCACACTGTCTAAATGAAAATGCAAATAACACTGCAAGAAAGCTAGTGGGAAGACATTTTTCCTTAGCGGTGAGCCTCGACTCGAATAATGCGAATAAAGCCTTGAATAATGCGGAAGTCGATGCCGCTACCTCTCGCATGCAAAGCGAGCGCTCTTCCATTTGAACAAACTCACCGGAAGTGTTGCCACTTAACAGTACGACACTCAAAGGAGCGCAATCAGCGACCCGGAACGTGACCACGGCAGTGTTCAATCAGGCCGGTTAGCTCAGTTGGTTAGAGCCTGGTGCTAATAATGGCAACGTCGCGGTTTAGAACCCCTTACTGGCCCCTGGCATCCTGTCCATCTCTCATTTCTAAAATGATGCTGGGGTCGTTCGCGGAAAGACCTGCACAAGACAGATGACGTGGCCGAAATAGCTCAGTTGGGAGAGCGTTAGACTAAAGGTCCCTGGGTCAGTTTCCGCAAGGCTTCGCCAGCGCATTGCTTTACCGCAGAGCTATTTGTGCACCCTGGACCGGGTGGCCTTTTCTTGTGTGCCTGACGTGGCTACAACCACTCGACACAGGGTTCCATGGTGTAATGGTTAGCACTCTGGACTTTGAATCCAGCGATCCGATTTCAAATCTCGGTGGGACCTCTCAGCACAGCATTCTCTTTTATAGGGCTTCCAATCAGAACCCCTTCCGAGGGGCCCATGTCTGGAATTGCTTTTGCCCAACGGTTTAAGCCTTTCTACTAGCATTGCATTTTTTCGCTTACTAGACGCCTATATCCACAAACACTCGCAGGCGAGAGATAAAGTAGCATTTTTAATCCTTTTATAGCAATTGGACTCTGAATCCAACAATCAGAATTCAAGTCTCGTTGGGACCTCTCAGCACAGCATTCTCTTCTATGGGCCCCATGTCTGGAATTGCTTCTGCCCAACGGTTTGAGCCTTTCTACTAGCATGTTGGCGCACGAGTGAAATTCTTCTGCATTTTTTCGCGTACTAGACGCCTATATCCACAAACACTCGCAGGCGAGAGATAAAGTAGCATTTTTAATCCTTTTATAGCAATTGGACTCTGAATCCAACGATCAGAATTCAAGTCTCGTTGGGACCTCTCAGCACAGCATTCTCTTCTATGGGGCCCATGTCTGGAATTGCTTCTGCCCAACGGTTTGAGCCTTTCTACTAGCATGTTGGCGCACGAGTGAAGTTCTGCTGCATTTTTTCGCGTACTAGACGCCTCTATCCATAAACACTCGCAGGCGAGAGATAAAGTAGCATTTTTTATCCTTTTATAGCAATTGGTGAGCCCATATAAAGCGGTGAGCGAATAAAGCCTTGAATAATGCAGACGTCGATGGCGCTACCTCTCGAATGCAAAACGAGCGCTCTTCCATTTGAACGAACTAACCGGAACTGTTGCCACTTAACAGTACGACACCCAAATGAGTAAAATCAGCGACGCGGAATGTGATTGAAGGAGCTCATAGGCCGGTTAGCTCAGTTGGTTAGAGCGTGGTGCTAATAACGCCAAGGTCGCGGGTTCGATCCCCGTACTGGCCACTGACTTTCCCTGGAATCCCGTCCATCTCTCATTGGTAAAATGATGCTGGGGTCGTTTGCCGAAAGGCTTGCACAAGACAGATGATGTGGCCGAAATAGCTCAGTTGGTTAGAGCGTGGTGCTATTAACGCCATGGTCGCGGGTTCGATCCCCGTACTGGCCACTGACTTTTCCCTGGAATCCCGTCCATCTCTCATTGGTAAAATGATGCTGGGGTCGTTCGCCGAAAGGCTTGCACAAGACAGATGATGTGGCCGAAATAGCTCAGTTGGGAGAGCGTTAGACTGAAGATCTAAAGGTCCCTGGTATAAACACTCGCAGGCGAGAGATAAAGTAGCATTTTTAATCCTTTTATAGCAATTGGACTCTGAATCCAATGATCCGAATTCAAGTCTATGTGGGACCTCTCAGCGGAGCATTCTCTTTTACAGGGCGTCCAATCAGAACCCCTTCCGAGGGGCCCATGTCTGGAATTGCTTCTGCCCAACGGTTTGAGCCTTTCAACTAGCACGAACTAACTGGAACTGTTGCCACTTAACGGTACGATTGTTTTAGATTTTTCATGCCCGGGGCAAAGGACTTATTTTGACAATCGCCCAACAATAAGGGGATAACGCTTTTCATGAAACTACGGTGAAAGCGCAAGGAAACGCACCACAGCACACGTTCACACTGTCTAAATGAAAATGCAAATAACACTGCAAGAAAGCTTGTGGGAAGACATTTTTTCTTAGCGGTGAGCCTATATAAAGCGGTGAGCGAATAAAGCCTCGAATACTGCGGACGTCGATGGCGCTACCTCTCGCATGCAAAACGAGCGTTCTTCCATTTGAACGAACTAACCGGAACTGTTGCCACTTAACGGTACGACACTCAAAGGAATAAAATGAGCGACGCGAAATGTGATTGCAGAAGCCCATAGGCCATTTGGCTCAGTTGGTTAGAGCGTGGTGCAAATAACGCCACGGTCTGACTGACTTTTCCCTGGCATCCCGTCCCTCTCTCATTGGTAAAATGATGCTGGTGTCGTTCGCCAAAAGGCTTGCACAAGACAGATGATGTGGCCGAAATAGCTCAGTTGGGAGAGCGTTAGACTGAAGATCTAAAGGTCCCTGGTTCGATCCCGGGTTTCGGCAAGGCTTCGTCTGTGCATTACTTTACTGCAGAGCTAATTTGTGCACCCCGATCCGGGGAGCTTTTCTTGTGCGCCTAGCGGGCCATCAACCACTCGACACAGTGTTCCATGGTGTAATGTTTAGCACTCTGGACTCTGAATCCAGCGATCCCAGTTCAAATCTCGGCGGGACCTCTCAGCGCAGCATTCTCTTTAACGGGGCATCCGATCTGTCTGGAATTGCTTCTGCCCAACGGTTTGAGACTTTCTACTAGCATGTTGGCGCATGAGTGAAATTCTTCTGCATTTTTTCGCGTACTAGACGCCTCTATCCACAAACACTCGCAGGCGAGAGATAAAGTAGCATTTTTAATCCTTTTGAGCAAAGACCAAGAGGTTCTGGTGAAGATAGGAGATGGCGACACATTTTTTGTTACCAAAGATACGTTCTTGCTCAAGGGTGGGGGAGAAGAAGGGGTGTATTGTTTGGATCATAGAAAAGCCCTGTAAGTGAGAAGGAGGGGACCTTCTCTCTGCACCATGCTTGTGATGCAGACTGAATGTCAATGAATATAAAATACCTTGCAAGGTAACTCATCCTCTCTGTGTGTTGCATTTGTCTAGAGTGTTTAAAACTCACCTTGATTAAGGAATAAGAAAATTCCACAACAATTTGGCGACGAGGTGGGATCACAAGGCTGACGGAGAACGGACTAGAGTTGACTGATCATCCTGGATATAGCAAATCCAGCTCTAACCCCATACAGGGACGAGAGAACTCTACTCCGGACCCCAAGCTGACGTGATCCCAAAAGAACTCAGTGCAAGGCACAAAAAGGAAAAGTGGTGAGTCAGATAGATTTCTGAACAGTCTGGAACAAAAGGGGAGACTACTTAGCGCTAAACAGTCTGATTTAAGAAGGGGGTGCTGAGGGCTGCGCAATTTTATACTCGGCCTTGCGTGTCGCCACAATGCAACGTCGAGTTGCCGAACACCGTCCTGCGGAGGGTGAGTGCGGCTGAAAGGGGGACCCAGAGAGAGAGACTGCTCTTTTTGTGAGGAAGTGGGCGCTAGGCCCTGAAAAGGGCCTAGCAGATGTTGGGACGGGGCAGGGACCGTCCCTTTCCGACCCGTCAGCGATGGAATGGCTGGGGTCGGGCCCGATCTCGATCTCGCCGGGTCCGGCTCGTCAGGAACGCTTCTGCTTCTGCGGCGGCTGCTGACGAGACGGTGGTCGCTTCCTCTCCGTCCTTTTCCGGGGGGCCGCCTGAGGAGGGGGCACCGTAGCCGGAGCTGACGAAGAGGAAGGCCGGGGCTGCTGGGAGGCAGACGTTCCACGGGACCTCGACGGCCGAAAGGCGGTCGGGTCGCGGCGGGGCAGGATGTGCTTAATGGCCTCTGTCTGCTTCTGCACTGCCGAGAACTGCTGGGAGAAGTCCTCGACAGTGTCACCAAACAGCCCTCCTTGCGAGATGGGAGCATCGAGGAAGCGAACTTTCTCGGCTTCACGCATCTGCGCAAGGTTTAGCCAGAGGTGTCTCTCGTGGACCACTAGTGTGGACATCGCTCGACCCAAAGCTCGCGCTGTCACCTTCGTTGCCCGGAGGGCAAGGTCGGTGGCAGCGCGGAGCTCCTGCATAACCTTCGGGTCGGTCTTACCCTCGTGGAGCTCTTTCAGTGCCTTGGCCTGATGAACCTGCAGGATGGCCATGGCATGAAGAGCTGAGGCAGCTTGTCCAGCAGCGTTATAGGATTTCGACACCAGCGATGCCGAAACCCTACACGGCTTGGACGGGAGTCTAGGTCGAGACCTCCAGGTGGCCGCCGTCTGCGGGCACAGGTGCACCGCGACTGCACGTTCAGCCTGGGGGACATCAACGTAGCCTCTAGCTGCCCCGCCATCGAGGGAAGAAAGGGCGACAGAGTCAGCATGACGGGAACGAGCCGAAAAGGGGGCGTTCCAGGTCTTGCTGAGCTCCTCGTGCACCTCGGGGAAAAAAGGTACAGGGGGCGTGCGCGGCTTGGTGCTGTGCTCGGACCCGATGTACCAATTATCCAGCCGCGAGCGTTGGGGCGTGGGCGGTGCGGTGCACTGCAGCCCGATGCTCGCGGCGGCCCGATAGAGCATGGCTGACATCTCGACGTCTGCCTTTTCCTGAACTCTATCCCTGGACGGAGACGGCTCGAATGAATCGTCAGGGTCGGATGCCAGGAGGTCGCCCTCCGATGCTGCGAGGGACATCTCATCGTCGTCACGCATCGAGTCCGATTGCGTGACGAAGGAGTAAGACGGTGTGGAACCGCCTTCCTGGGAACGGCCAGACGAGCGAGTCGGGGCGTGAACGGTCCGCGAGCCATCGGCTGACAGGTTTACGCTCACGGAAATCCCCATGCCACCCAAGCTGCTCGCCGCTGCTGATGGCGGGGCCGTGGCCACCGCGGTCGCAGAGCGGGAAGCAGACGAGGTGGTGGCTGGCTCTCGAAAGAGCGCAGCCACCCGTGACCGCAACGTCTGTATCGCCATCTGCCCGCAGTGCGGGCAGGATGACTCCACGAATGCTGCCTCAGCGTGTTGGACCCCCAAACACCTGACGCAAGCATCGTGTCCGTCCCCCTCCTCAATGAGGGAACCGCACCCACGAGAACAGCGGGACATGCCACGCTGAGAAATTTGCTCTTTCAAGAATATATCTCTTTCAGAAAACACCTCTGGAACTGCTGAAACGCCGGGGGGATGATCGCTCGGAAGGGACAAGAGCGCAGCCACCCGTGACCGCAACGTCTGTATCGCCATCTGCCCGCAGTGCGGGCAGGATGACTCCACGAATGCTGCCTCAGCGTGTTGGACCCCCAAACACCTGACGCAAGCATCGTGTCCGTCCCCCTCCTCAATGAGGGAACCGCACCCACGAGAACAGCGGGACATGCCACGCTGAGAAATTTGCTCTTTCAAGAATATATCTCTTTCAGAAAACACCTCTGGAACTGCTGAAACGCCGGGGGGATGATCGCTCGGAAGGGACAATCCGCTGCACCACGTCAGGAATTCAGCTGTCGTCAAACGATGCATAGGCTCCGAAGAACAAATGGTAAATGAATGAGCAAGCCGGCTCCCCTTTTATACCCGGATTTCCGGGGGCGGGGCCCGGCATGCAAATTTCATTCGCCAAATTTCATTGGCCTTTTCAAAATAGTCAGAGATGACTGGTTCTCAAGGGCGAACCCCATCTGTCGGCTTCGACACAACGTCGAGAGACCGACAGAAAGGGAACTAGTTAACTACAGACCTATTTCGAATCTACCTTTCTTATCTAAAGTTCTGGAAAAAGTAGTCTCAATTCAAATTTGCTCCTTCCTCCAAAGGAATGAGATTAATGAAGATTTCCAGTCTGGATTTAGAGCACATCACAGTACAGAGACTGCTCTGATTAGAGTTACAAATGATCTGCTTATGCGTCCGACTGAGATTGTATCTCCTTATTGGTGCTGCTAGATCTTAGTGCTGCATTCGACACCATTGACCACAGCATGCTCCTACATAGACTCGAAAATGATGTCGGTATTAAGGAATTAGCTTTGAAATGGCTTAGATCTTATTTATGCGACCGTTTTCAATATGTAGCAATAAACAATGAGGTATCACGCAAATCGAAAGTCCAGTACGGTGTACCACAGGGCTCAGTCTTAGGGCCTATGCTTTTCGCATTATACATGCTACCTCTAGGAGATATAATAAAGCGACACGGAGTAAGCTTTCACTGTTATGCTGATGATACGCAACTTTATATTTCCTCGAAGCCTCATGAAACACAGCAATTCCATCGAATAGTGGAATGCATAGTCGATATAAAAAAGTGGATGAGTAGCAAATTTTTATTACTGAACTCGGACAAAACTGAAGTGTTACTTATCGGACCGAAAACCGCCCTATGTAACAAGCAAGAATACTGCTTAACTATTGATGAATGTTCCATAAAACCCTCATCTTTAGCTAAGAATCTTGGCTTTATATTCAATAGTACTCTGTCATTTGAGAACCAGGTCGCCAACACCTGTAAAATTGCGTTTTTCCATCTTAAAAATATATCTAAACTACGTCATATGCTGTCACCATCAGATGCAGAGAAGCTTATACATGCCTTTATGACATCAAGACTGGATTACTGTAATGCACTATTAGGTGGTTGCCCTGCAGGCCTATTACAAAAACTCCAACTGGTCCAAAATGCGGCAGCTCGAGTTCTTACCCGTACAAAAAAGTATGAGCATATTAGCCCGGTTCTGTCAACCTTGCACTGGTTACCTGTAAAGCATCGCATAAACTTTAAAATCTTGCTTATTACCTATAAAGCCTTGCATGGTTTAGCTCCTCACTACTTGAGAGAACTTCTAACGTATTATAGTCCATCACGTGCACTACGCTCTCAGGTGTCAGGCCAGTTGGTAATACCTAGAATTTCAAAATCAAGTGCAGGCGGCAGATCATTTTCCTATCTAGCGCCTAAACTTTGGAACAGTCTTCCCTGCACTGTCCGGGAGGCAGACACACTCTGTCAGTTTAAATCTAGACTAAAGACGCATCTTTTTACTCTTGCATACACAAGACTATCATAATATATATATTTCAAAGATCTAGGCTGCACTAGTTAGATCAACCGGAACCAGGGACACTTCCAATAACAACTGATGCATTTGTTGCATCAAAGAGTGCAGAACAGTACTCTACTCTCAGCCAGTCTTTGTCTCATTGTTCCAAGGTTACCAGAGCGGGCAGGACGCAGTCCAAGGTTACCGGAGCGGGCAGGGCGCAATCCATTCCCAGACCTGACAAATGCTGGACGAAGGACGTGGCGACTCTACAAAACTTCAGTCGCTATTAGATTATTAATGATAATTTTAAATCTAACTTTGTTTTTTATTTTGCCTTGTTGTGCAAGCACTGTCAAGCTTGTGCAGAGGCTGCAGTTTTTGCCAGAGGAGAACTGTAATCCCCTGGTTAGGCCTGGTCTCCCTCTGAGGTTTTTTTCTCCTCCAATGGAGTTTTGGGTTCCTCGCCACCGTTTGCACACTGTTTTGCACTGTTTGCCTGGCCGGGGGGGCTGCTAGAATTTGATAGTCTTATTTAATCAACACTGCATATAGGAATTTATTGTGTGTCTGATATTTGACCTGATATTATTCGAGGCTTTATTCGCTCACCGCTTTATATAGGCTCACCGCTAAGTAAAAATGTCCTCCCACAAACTTTCTTGCAGTGTTATTTGCATTTT
>NC_136768.1:22077492-22107492 GCF_947034865.1 Barbatula barbatula | reverse complement strand
TATTTTGTTCTCTTCTCCCTCGACATTGATTCCTTTTATTCCCTCTTCTTGTTTTATAGCCAGACCTAGTGGTTCAGAAACTAAAGAATATAAAAGAGCTGAAAGTGGACATCCTTGCCTTATCGATCTCGTGACTTTAAAACACTCTGTTACAAACCCGTTACATTTAATTTTTGTTACCGCACCTTTGTATAAAATCCATTTGACAAAATTCTCTCCGAAACCAAAACTCTTTAAAACATCAAATAAAAAGCTATGTTCTACCCTGTCAAATGCTTTCTCAAAATCTAAACTAATTATATACCCTTTTTTATTCTTTTCGTGTATGTATCTTATTATTTCTTTTATACTTATTGTTGTATCTGCTATATCTCTTCCTTTCACTCCGTACACTTGGTTTGTTTTAATTATACTCGGCATTACTTCCTTCAATCTGTTGGCTAAGATTTTAGATAGAATCTTTAAATCAGTATTAAGCATCGTAATTGGCCTGTAGTTCTTTAACTCTATCTTCTCTCCTTTCCGCTTGTAGATCAACTTCATTAAACCCATTCCCATTCTTTGATTCAGTTCTCCTTTCTTAAAGATATCTACATATACTTCTTTTAAAATGATAGTTATAAACTCCTTTAAAACTATATAAAATTCACTCCCCAAACCATCTATACCCGGACTTTTCTTTTTGTTTAATTCACTTATAGCTCTTTTTATCTCTTCTTCTCTTATCCCCTCATCACACTCTTTTTTATGTAGTTCTCCAACTGTTGTTTTTATTTGTTTCAGTAACTCCAGTCTCTCTTCTTCTTTCACTCCCTCTGTCCTGAACAAATTCTCATAATATGCTTTTATTTCTCTTAGTATTTCCTCGTTTGTTTCCACAACTACACCATTATTCCCTCTTATTTCTTTTATCATTTCTGCTTTCCCTCTTCTTTTTTCTAGATAATAAAAAAGGTTGTACATTTTTCACCCTCCACCGTGTATTTAGCTTTACTTCTTAATCTTGCTCCCTCATATTTTTTCTCTTCCATTTCTCTTAATTTCCCCTCTAATTCCATTATTTTTTGTATATCTTTCCCATTCTCATTTAATTCTTTTGTCAATTTTTCTCTTGTTTCGCTCTCCTTATTTCTCTTACTTTTCTGTATTAACTTGCAGTATTTTATTGTAAACTTTTTAACTAAATATTTAGTATTTTCCCACCATATTCTTTTGTCTTCGATGTACATTCCGTTCTCCTTTTCCGTTTCAATAATTCCTTTAACACTTAAAATATAGCCTTCATTCTTTAAAATCTCTGTATTTAAAACCCATACTCCCGGCCCTCTTTTCGCTGTATTCCAGTCTATTTGCATAAAAATTGGCTTATGGTCGCTTAAGCTTGTTTCTTCATATTTTATTTTTTCTATAAAACCTTCAATATTCCTTGTGCATAAAACAAAATCTATTCTTGTTTTACACATAAAGTTCCCGACTAGCTGCCTCCTTGAGTATTCTTTTTTCCTTTCATTTCTTTCTCTCCATATATCAATCATGTTGTTTTCATCCATTAACCATTTCAATTCTTTCCTTCCTTTATCCGCTTTAAAAACCATTCCCTCCGCCATTTCTAATTTGCTAAACACAGTATTGAAATCACCCATCATAATCACTTCCTTGTATTTCTTTAAAAACTCTCTTAACAATCTAAAATACTCGCTTTTTTCACTCTCTATTGTTGTTGCATGAACGTTGACTACAATCACCTTTTTTCCTTCAAACTCCATTTCTGCTGCTATACATTTTCCCTCTTTATCATTATAGATTTTTTTACACGTTACACCACTGTTTTCTTGTATTAAAAACGCTACTCCTCTGCCCATTCTACCATCACCATTGTTATATATTATTTCTCCATTCCACATTTCAGTTATTTCAGTCATAAAGCCTTCCCTCCAGTTAGTTTCTTGTAGTAAAATCACGTCCTCACCTTTACACATTTCTTTCACTTTCTCAAATTTCCTTATGTCTAACAGTCCTCTAGCGTTAAAGGTAACAAATCTTAAAAGCATGACGCATATAAAGATATTAATAAAACTCATTATTTTAGATCATCCTCCTGAAAATCCTTTAACACGTCATACTTATTGCTTGTCTCAATTGAGTCCTCTTTAAGCATTTTTTTCCTAGCAGTCTCTAAATTGGGCGATACCTTGATTGATCTTCTTCTTTTACTAGGCTTCAATTGCTCCTCTTCTTTTTCCTCTTCACTTTGACCATTTGGTTCCACAGTGTCCATCCTTCTTTGCGAACTTTCAGTCAGGTCCATCTGTGTCCGTGTATCCTCCTCTTGTTGTGCTTGCGTCTCATGTCCATTACACTCTTCCTCTTGGTCCTCAGTATTTTTATTCCCTGTTGATTCGTCATTTTGTAATCCTCTTAATCCCTCCTCTGGCTCTTCATTGTCTTGTTCATGCATCTGCCCGTCTACCTGCTTCTCCTCCTCCACAATACTCATCCCACACACACAGTTGTTTAAAGCCAATTTGCAATCTGGGCACCTTACTGCATTGCAGTCCCTCGCGAAGTGCCCCCTCTCTTCGCACTTAAAGCACTTAAAGTCCGGACAATCCTTCACCACATGATCCGGGCTCATGCACAGCCGACAGGTCTTCACCTGGTGGCTGTGCATCACCCGGAAATACTGTGGTCCCTCTGCCGTCTCTATTTTTGTGCTGTACGGGAGGGAGGCAACTTCTTTCGGGAATCGTGTTTTTACAAACCTTGTCCCATCCTCAATAATGGTGCCCGGATACACTCTTCGTTTAATTTTAGAGATGGGGGTTACTCCCCATCCCTCCAGTTTGTTTAGAACATCTACATCAGCAGTGTAAGCGGGCAAATGCATGAAGGAGACAACGTACTCCCTATTTTGGAGCCTTTTAACTGCGCAGTCTATGCCATTTATTTTCACTCCATCCATTGAAGGCTCTATGTCCTCCTCGTGTTCCAGCGTTACCTCATATTCCTTCACTCTTTTAGGTCTGACTGCTAAAATTCTTCCTTCTCCAATCTGTTCCGTCAATGCTTTGATGATGTCCACTGCCCTAGCGTCTTTCACCTGTCCTACATCCACCGTTACAGTTGCTTCTTTTAGGTACTCTCTCTTTCCACCGTCATTCCTTACATCTTGCTCGATTCCACTGCCATCTCGTTGTCGTTTACCCAGTCCAGTGTCGTTAGCCATACGTTTCCCTCTAGCCAGTACAGTGTCGTTAGCCGTGCGTGTTTCTCGAGCCAGTCCAGTCTCATTAACCGTGCGTGTTCCTCCATCCAGTCCAGTGTCATTAGCCATTCGTGTCTCTCCAGCCAGTTCCGGGTCGAGACCAGGTAATCCGTCCATTGGGGGGAAAAAAGATCAACCACCCTCCAGACAGCGGTATGCTGCTGTTAGGTGGTTTAAAAAATATATAAAAAGTCAAAAACTCAAAACAAAAATAACAAAAAAACAAACAAACAAAGATTGAAAAAACAAAATGGAGGAGAGCCTTCCTCTCCCAACTACTGCAACATCACTTCCTTGGCCCCACCAACTAGCGGGCGCCACCAACTTCCTTGGCCCCACCAACTACCCTGCTTAGCTTCCAAGATCTGACGAGACCGGGCATGCTTTTTTTTTTTTTTTTTCTTTGGGTTAAAGCTTACAGCACCTGGTATTCCGAGGTGGTCTCCCATCAAAGTACTGACCAGGCCCGACCCTGCTTGGCTTCCGAGATCAGTCGAGAGCGGGCGTGCTCAGGTTGGTGTGGCCTTAAGCAAAAGATGTACTACAGAGATCGACGCATAAAGAAATCAGCTTTAAGTCCACTTTGGGTTAAAGCTTACAGCATCTGGTATTCCCAGGCGGTCTCCCATCCAAGTACTGACCAGGCCCGACCCTGCTTGGCTTCCGAGATCAGACGAGAGCGGGCGTGCTCAGGGTGTTGTGGCCGTAAGTAAAAGATGTGCTACCAAGCTCGACGCATAAAGAAAGCAGCCATAAGTCCACTTTGGGTTAAAGCTTACAGCGCCTGGTATTCCCAGGTGGTCTCCCATCCAAGTACTGACCAGGCCCGACCCTGCTTGGCTTCCGAGATCAGACGAGAGCGGGCATGCTCAGGTTGGTGTGGCCGTAAGCAAAAGATGTGCCACAGAGATCAACGCATAAAGAAATCAGCCATAAATCCACTTTGGGTTAAAGCACCTGGTATTCCCGGGCGGTCTCCCATCCAAGTACTGACCAGGCCCGACCCTGCTTGGCTTCAAAGATCTGACGATAGCGGGCATGCTCAGTATGGTGTGGCCGTAAGCGAAAACTGTGCGTCCAAGCTCGACGCATAAAGAAAGCAGCCATAAGTCCACTTTGGGTTAAAGCTTACAGCGCCTGGTATTCCCAGGTGGTCTCCCATCCAAGTACTGACCAGGCCCGACCCTGCTTGGCTTCCGAGATCAGACGAGAGCGGGCGTGCTCAGGGTGGTGTGGCCGTAAGCAAAATATGTGCTACCAAGCTCGACGCATAAAGAAAGCAGCCACAAGGCCACTTTGGGTTAAAGCTTACAGCACCTGGAATTCCCAGGTGGTCTCCCATCCAAGTACTGACCAGGCCCGACCCTGCTTGGCTTCCAAGATCTGACGAGAGCGGGCATGCTCAGGGTGGTGTGGCCTTAAGCAAAAACTGTGCGTCCAAGCATGAAGAAAGCAGCCATGAGGCCACTTTGGGTTAAAGCTTACAGCACCTGGTATTCCCAGGTGGTCTCCCATCCAAGTACTGACCAGACCCGACCCTGCTTGGCTTCCGAGATCTGACGAGAGCAGGCGTGCTCAGGGTGGTGTGGCCGTGAGCAAAAACTGTGCGTCCAAGCTCGATGCATGAAGAAAGCAGCCATGAGGCCACTTTGGGTTAAACCTTACAGCACCTGGTATTCCCAGGCAGTCTGCCATCCAAGTATTGACCAGTCCCGACCCTGCTTGGCTTCAGAGATCAGACGAGAGCGGGCATGCTGAGTGTGGTGTGGCAGCAAGCGAAAGTTGTGCCACCGATTTCTACGCAAAAAGAAAGCAGCCATAATGCCACTTTGGGTTAAAGCTTACAGCACCTGGTATTCCCAGGTGGTCTCCCATCCAAGTACTGACCAGGCCCGACCCTGCTTGGCTTCCGAGATCAGACGAGAGGGGGCATGCTTTTTTTTTTTTTTTTTTTTTTTTTTTTTTTTTTTTTTTTTTACAATCTTAAAGATTTTTATGGCATACAAAATGATTGTAGTTTCTTAATAAAAACATTTTAAGGTTAAATACAAACAGATAATTGGCATATGTATGCAGGAAATGTAAAAGCAGACAAAAGCAAAGTATAAACAGAAAATTGAAATTAAAAAACAACCATGATCGTCTGACCTCCCACATTAAACATCCTCAAATATTTTGCACACATCATTATTAAAAACATAAGAAAACTCTTCCAACCTGTTTTGTTCCTTAAAATAGAAGTGTAAATACTTCAGGTACTTCTCAACTTTCCTTTTAAACACTATTTCAACATCCATTACAGTATTTTCTTTCCTGGCAATGACTCTTCTTTCCCATATTGCACTTTTCATCAACATAATGAACAGGTTGATCACTTTTCTGTTTTTACATGGTTTGTATGCTCCTAACATTATCATCTTGTTACCATCCATTTCTTTATCATCTTGCCCCCCTCTCAACCTCTCAATCAACCTTTTGCATTTTTTATTAAAAGTTTCCAATTTCTTACAGAATAAGAACACATGTAAAAACCCCTCATCTTCTTCTTTACACACTTTGCAGGTTGCGTTTTGCTCTCTTCCGATTTTGGTCAATAAAACATCAGTAAAAACCGCCTTGTGCCTGATTAAGTATTCTAAAGTCCCCAGTTTTGTCTCTATTATCTTCCACTTCATATTGGTCCATATGTGGTCTTCTTCCAAATCTTTGTATTTCTGCAACCAGTATTTATTCACAACAGGTTTCTTAAAAACACAATCTCTAAAAAAAACGTACAACATTTTCACAGTACATACTTTAAACACTCTTAATTTTCCTCCCAACCTGACATACAATTCTTCCTCTTGTTTCCCCAGTTTCATGTCATTAATGTTTCTTATCCAATCCTCTGGTATTGCACTTTTTATTATCTTAAACTTATTCTCAATTTCTTGTCTACTATATTCTTCTTTTGCTTCCTCTTTTTTAGATGGAAAAAAAAATAAATAAAACAATTTCCAGCAAAGTCGTGACGTGCTGTTGTCGGGCTAGAAATCCATCGGGGTCTCCCCGCGCAGGTTCCAATCCTGCCGACTATGTGTGCGGTGCATTGAACTCAGCTGTTGATTTGTCTCTCTAGAGGAGAAAAACCCACACTTCATCTCGGGCAAACCCTTTGCAATGTGACTTACTTTTTTCGGGTGTCCATAGCAGATTTCCACATTACGGACAGCAGTATGCTTGCTCCAAAAGTCCAAGCATTACACTAATGTCTGAGGTCCTCGTCTGGCATTTGTCAGAGTTGGACAAATCTGTTAATAAGGCAGATTTAAATCTGATTACCTGTGGTCAGCGTGCAATCAGCGTCGTCGGCACCTCGTCAGAGGCGATTGGAGTTATTTGGGGATGGAATTGATTTTTACTTCTTTTCCTCCTCTCAATTGAAGTGGTCTGAGAGGAGCCTGCAGGAGAAATGACCCTCTGTGAACATTGTGGCGTGACAGTGTGCACGCTGGTTCGTGGACAGATTGGCAAAGCTCGAGATTCTCTTCATCTACGCATAAATCTTTCGTCTTTTACTAAAGGTTTCCGTGGAGGGGAACCACTGTGAGTTTGTGTTATTTTTGGGGCTTTGCTAAGGGCAGGGCTGCATAAGCGTGTTAAAGAACAGATGCTGTTAGAATCGGGCAGTGTGTTCACTTGCTTCAGCAAACTGTCGTCAGGGGGGTCTTTTCCTCAACCCCAAGTCCTTCTTTCTGTTGTTTACTGATAGTACACGTTTAGTACAAAATTTGGGGGTCGCAATTCGGTTTCTTTAGCTCTGGGAAACAGTGGGACCATGACTGACACCTGAAAAAGGGCAATACGGTGTTGCCCTTTCTGAGGTGTCCGTCACTCAGGACCCCTGCTTTCACGCAAGCGGACCAGGTTTAGCTCTCAATTTGGGAAGCTCAGAGGCTTCTTTTCCTTGCTGGCGTTTCGGCTAGAAATACCTTATTGTTATAGAGTAAGGCTCTGTTGAGCCATCTTCGCTGTCAGGCCACCGCGTGATGGGGTGCTGCAGAACACAACTGCTGCAGCTGTGTTCAACATAGCAAGGAAAAGCTTCTCTCGTCCGTGGGTGGGCTTGAACCACCAACCTTTCAGTTAACAGCCGAACGCGCTAACCATAATTTCCTGCAAAGTCGTGACGTGCTGTTGCCGGGCTAGAAATCCATCGGGGTCTCCCCGCGCAGGTTCCAATCCTGCCGACTATGTGTGCGGTGCATTGAACTCAGCTGTTGATTTGTCTCTCTAGAGGAGAAAAACCCACACTTCATCTCGGGCAAACCCTTTGCAATGTGACTTACTTTTTTCGGGTGTCCATAGCAGATTTCCACATTACGGACAGCAGTATGCTTGCTCCAAAAGTCCAAGCCTTACACTAATGTCTGAGGTCCTCGTCTGGCATTTGTCAGAGTTGGACAAATCTGTTAATAAGGCAGATTTAAATCTGATTACCTGTGGTCAACGTGCAACCAGCGTCGTGGGCACCTCGTCAGAGGCGATTGGAGTTATTTGGGGATGGAATTGATTTTTACTTCTTTTCCTCCTCTCAATTGAAGTGGTCTGAGAGGAGCCTGTAGGAGAAATGACCCTCTGTGAACATTGTGGCGTGACATAGTGTGCACGCTGGTTCGTGGACAGATTGGCAAAGCTCGAGATTCTCTTCATCGTCGCAATTCGGTTTCTTTAGCTCTGGGAAACAGTGGGACCATGACTGACACCTGAACAAGGGCAATACGGTGTTGCCTTTTCTGAGGTGTCCGTCACTCAGGACCCCTGCTTTCACGCAAGCGGACCAGGTTTAGCTCTCAATTTGGGAAGCTCAGAGGCTTCTTTTCCTTGCTGGCGTTTCGGCTAGAAATACCTTATTGTTATAGAATAAGGCTCTGTTGAGCCAGCTTCGCTGTCAGGCCACCGCGTGATGGGGTGCTGCAGAACACAACTGCTGCAGCTATGTTCAACATAGCAAGGAAAAGCTTCTCTCGTCCCTGGGTGGGCTTGAACCACCAACCTTTCAGTTAACAGCCGAACGCGCTAACCGATTGCGCCACAGAGACGGATGTGTGTATGCAGTCGGGGATAGCGACAGAAAACGATGCGGTACTTTCCTCGGACACGTCGCTCCGTTTGAATCGGAATTAAAGTGCCAAAGCATGGCAAAACTACGAGCAAACACGTAGCACCGCCGCGCTTGTTTTCAGAGAACCCCCGTCAGAAGTTTTACTCGTCCCAAGAAGGCCCCAGCACTAGGCCTGCTAGCCAGGGCACTCCCGCAGAGGAGCAACGCAGGGTTCAAAACCACGACACTGCGATTAAGATTCGCATGCGTTACCGACTGCACTGGCCAGGCCTCGCTTTGAGTGTCATGTCTGCCAGTACTACCAAACGGTCACGAGTCGTCTCTCTTGATGTAGGGTGCCATCATTTTGTAGGATGCATTCCACAAGAACTGCGGCGCGCTCCAAGACGAGCCCGTATAGCTCAGTCGGTAGAGCATCAGACTTTGAATCTGCCCTTTTTAGGCCCACCTCCTGGTGGCCAAACTTTAGGCTCACCCGTTAAACTCCCGCCTCCTTGTTGTACTGCTGTGGCCCGACAGCTTGTAGAAGACCATTGTTCAAGTGTAGTCGTGGCCGAGTGGTTAAGGCGATGGACTAGAAATCCATTGGGGTCTCCCCGCGCAGGTTCGAATCCTGCCGACTACGTTTGCTGAGCATCGAGCTCAGCTGCTTATTTGTGTCTCTCGAATAGTTAAACCGAAACTTCATCTCAAGTCAAGGCCTTTGAAGCAATCCCAAGGTTGCAAGTCGTGATTGTATAGTGGTTAGTACTCTGCGTTGTGGCCGCAGCAACCCCGGTTTGAATCCGGGTCACGGCAGCATATTAAGGGGTCTTGATGAAGCACGTCTTCCCTCTCACTTTGGCCCTGTGTAGGTGACGAGCACCAAATGCCTTCTGAGCCTTTTACCAGGGTTTGAGAAGTGGCTAACGCACAGGAATAAATAAAAAACCAGACACACCATTCACTTCCTCTTTGACTTTTCTTCAAATTTTTGAACATGCAGGACTCAAGCCAAAAAGTCCGTTATGGGCAAGCGTATTAACTTCGTGGACAAACCCCCAAAAGGTGGTTGTCCACAAACCTATAACACATAGTCCATTCATATAAACTGCATGTGGTCCTGTCCACCTGTAGATTACAGTAGTAGTCCACAAGTATGAAGTTCATGGACACTCTTTAGAATAATCTACGCGTTGTGCATTCATATAGACTGCAGGTGGACACTTCCTGTATGACTTAGTGAAAAACGGAGAAATGTCCACCTGCAGTTTATTTTAATGGGCGACACGTATTAAGTTCGTGGACACACTTTAGAATAATCTATATGCATTAACGACCCTGTTAGTCTGTTGGTACACTTAAATAGACACACATATGTAAGCAGCAACTCACAGATGACGGAATTATGCCCTTAAAGTGGTTGTCCACAAACCTAATACGCGTGTGCCGTTCATATAAGCGTAAGGTGGTCGATTACCAAAAAAACTACAACGGACTACAAATATGGCACACGACCTGAACCAGCTTCCGGTTTTCTGCCATGTTTCTAGTCCTGCGTAGTTCTTTTCTTTATTCGATTCCCCAGGCGTTTATAATCAATTATATGAATAAACAACGACGCGATTCACATATTAAACTTTATTAGACACACATATGTTCGCAAGAACTCACATAATGCTTATTTATGCTTAAAAACGAGTTGTCACCAACTCACTACACGCGGTGCATTCATATAAACTGCGGGTGGTCACTTTCTGGTTGCCATATTTGTAGTACTTTGTAGTTTTTCTCGTTACTTAGTTTCGCCAGGCTTTTCTTTTTTACTTTTTTCCCGACGTATTTATATATACGACTAAAGAACCACCTTATTCCCTTAGTACACTTTATACAACACACATATGTTATTATCGACTCGTAGAAGGCTGCCTTAAAATGGGTCGTCCACCAACTTAATACACGTGGTCCCTTCAAATAAATGGCTGGTGGTCGCTTCCTGCGTGACTTGGCGAAAACACAGAAACGTCCACCTGCAGTTTATTTGAGCGGGCCACGTGTATCAAGTTGGTGGACATAATACTTATTAGCAATGTTTAACTAAAAAATATAAATTTATATGTTTCAAAAAGCTCTATGCACGATGCATTCGGTGACGCATACAGCGCATGCATGCGTCACAGTCTGCTGTTATAGCAGCGCTTGTATGCGTCACGGTCTGCTCTATGCACGATGCATTCGGGTGACGTGTGCAGCGTGTGCATGCATCACGGTTTGATGTCATGACGGCGCATGCATGCGACGCGGTCTGCTCTATGCACGATGCATTCGGTGACGCATACATGCATTCGGTGACGCATACGCTCTCCCTATTTTGACCTTTTGACACCCAAACAAAGTCATAGAGTCGCCCGGCTTTTCCGCACGGCCGGTGGATGACGGGCGGTTGCTCGTGACCCGGTTTCGGGTCGGTTGACCCTGTCGGGGCTACGTCCACGAAACACATATGCAAAAGCCATTAAAATAAGCTATACGAGGAAATTTCCAGGAAGGTCCGAGGGGTCCCGTATTCTAGATTATGGCCCGTCGGGCAGCCCCCGACAACATACCGAGAGCACATCGCACTAGAGGATCAGGGAATGTTTTTGCACCCAATCACAATATTAAGCACACAGCCTCGTCTCTCATATAACACTGAACAGCATTATGAAGGCTTAGTGTTGGGGGAGGTGGATTTTTCACAAAGGTCTAAGAACTTTGGACGTTTGGGGGATAAATGGGGGGCTTCTAGACAAAAATAATCCAAAATGTCCAGACCCTTCGGCCTATCGTTTCCCAACGGGAGGGCTCCCACCTACCATCTATGCCAATGTGTTTTCATTAACTGCTTTGTGGACGACTCTCCCTATTTTGACCTTTCGACACCCAAACAAAGTCACAGAGTCGCCCGGCTTTTCCGCACGACCGGTGGATGACGGGCGGTTGCTCGTGACCCGGTTTCGGGTCGGTTGACCCTGTCGGGGCTACGTCCACGAAACACATATGCAAGAGCCATTCAAATAAGTTATACGAGGAAATTTCCAGGAAGGTCCGAGGGGTCCCGTATTCTAGATTCTCGCCCGTCGGGCGGCCCCCGACAACATACCGAGATCACATCGCCCTAGAGGATCAGGGAATATTTTTTGCACCCAATCACAAGATTAAGCTCACAGCCTTGTCTCTCATATATGCCTGAACAGCATTGTGAAGGCTTAGTGTTGGGGTACTGCGTCGCATGCAGACCGCGTCGCATGCATGCGCCGTCATGACATCAAACCGTGACTTTCGTTGCCCTCACACCCAGCACACTCTCTGTTTGAACTCTTACCATCTGGTCGACGCTACAGAGCACCGAGCACTAAAACATCCAGACACAGGAAGAGCTTCTTTCCTCAGGCCATCTACCTCATGAACAGTTAAATGTTCACCTTTTGCAATAAATGTGTGAAATATTTTTGTGCCAGGTTTTTCGTATATAGCACCTCAAAATAAGTATATTTTAAACACCTGTAGATATCTCATAGAATCTGTATATATATATCATACACTCTACAGTGCAATAAATGTGTGCCATACTTTCCCTCAGACATTTCACATATATAAACTCATAACTTGTATATTTTAAACAAAAATTCCGGAGCTCTTCTGTCACACTGCACTTTCACCTTTGTGTGCTTAACTTTTATTTTTATTCTGTACTTTCGTTGCCTTTGTTGATTGTTACTTGTCTTGTAACCTTACTTGTGTACTGGAAGCTTCTGTAACCAAGACAAATTCCTCGTCTGTGTAAGCACACCTGGCAATAAAGCTTGTTCTGATTCTGATTCTGATTTTTAAAAAATCAACTGCAATCGGCAACTCCGAAGAGATGTTCTTCAAGTTAACAGCCTGCCGACCACATGCACTAGGATCTGGATCTGCCTAGGGACTAAAGAACACATCTTCAATCGCTGGCAACTCTAGCTGAAGCTGAACAGGGTAAACTCTATTGAATTTCTGTTAACCAACAGGTTCAAGTGTGTTGATCTGGTGAGAATCCCAAGGAGGACTAGATGAGGTTCAGGAAAGTCTGCACAACACTCTAAAAGAGCCCAGCATTCAGCCTTGCTCTGGCATTTTTTTGTCACTGAAATTTGATTTCCCGGCTAGCTCAGTCAGTAGAGCATGAGACTCTTAATCCAGGGTCGTGGGTTCGAGTCACATGTTGGGTGTTAACGGGACATCTCTTTGTGGCGCTTTTCTGTTAACCGAAAGGTGGTGGTTCGAGCCCACCCAGGGACGCCTTGTGCTTTCCGTTACCACGTATAGCACAGCTGAAAAATGTCCACAAAGGGTAACCTTTTTGCTTGGAAAAGGCCTTGTGGCGCAACGGTAGCGCGTCTGACTCCAGATCAGAAGGTTGCGTGTTCAAATCACGTTGGGGTCAGCGCTTCTTTGCGCGTGGGAGTAATGACTTGCGAGAATGGTAATCCATAATTTTGTCTGACAACTCGCGGAGGGCCAGTGGCGCAATGGATAACGCGTTTGACTACGAATCAGAAGATCCCAGGTTCGACTTCTGGCTGGCTCGTTCGTTCGTTCGTTCATTCGTTGTGTTCCCCTTTCGTGCCATGGGGCGTCATCAAGGTATGCTTCACAACAAGGTTCATCACAAAGTACATAGGGCTCCAAACGTTGACATATTGCAGGAACAAGTTTTAAACCAAAAATCATAACCATATATTGTAAAAAAGCCACCTGGAGTGGCATAAGCAGAGATCTCTGAGGCACGTTCCGTAAGGGGAACCTGCCAATAACCCTTAAGCAAATATAACTTGGTCAAAAACTCGGCATCTCCTACCTCATCCACGGAGTCTTCTATTCTCGGACTGTAGGCGTCTCACAGGTCATTCTTATGTCGCTGGTTTGAATCCGGCTCTTAGAAAGCCGTGTTTGCAAGCACTCGTGAAATGCCCCATAGGGCGTCCAAAACCACATTCCCTGACCGGGAATCCAACCCGGGCCGCGGCGGTGAGAGCGCCGAATCCTAGCCACTAGACCACCAGGGAGAGCCTGCGTGGTTGCCTGGCACGATGACTAGCCTTAATCAAGGCAGCCTGTGGTACATGACCAGTGCATGAACATTTGAATCCCGTTCTGTCTTAAAGGACAGTTAACCGCTGTGCCAAGTCCTTCTGACAACTCAAGCGTAAAACGGCCCCCTCTGATTCGAAGCGGCAGTTTGACACTGCAGATTTGATATCAGATTTCGGTCGAATAAATATTTTGGATTGTTTTTTGGAATGTGGCAAAGATAACTTTCAAGAAATCACAGGCTAAAAGTAAGTGCACGGGAGCTCTGATCAACAGGAGCGAAGATCGACAAAAAAAGGCAGGAAAAACGAACGTTCTCTGCTTTTGAACAACCTTCTGCAGCTCTGCAATATGCAGAACCCCCAAAAATACAACAAACTCGTAATGCTTCCTCCCCACGGAAATCTTTAGTAAAAGTTGAAAGATTTATCCGTATATGAAGAGAAACTCGAGCAATACCCAACCACTCCTAATGCCGAGCACTCACCATGCCGCACCATCATGTTTAAAGAGGGTGATCTCTCGTGAAGGCTCCCCAGAGCATTGCAATCAGGTAGAGCAAACGACCTCAAATCTTCCATCACCAAACAAATACGGCCTCCCTCACCCAGGAGATGTCACCGAAGACAATGCTGTGCCGACCACGTGTACTGGGATTTCTATAAGGAACTTGTGAACTGACTCGAATAGACAGACATTCGCTTCCAGGACACCTTAAACTCCTGTGCCGAGGATGTGCCTTCCTTATGTCTTTGTTTGAATGTTGCTGCAAGGTGTGGACACGCTGAATGCAATCCTCCGTGATCATAAGGCTGGAGCACATGGACTGCTGTTTTTGCGGCAGATGTTGACACACTACCATCCAAAGCAGGTAAATGGAAATAAATATGGAGCGCTTCACGGATTTACGTGTCATCCTTTCGCAGGGGCCATGCTAATCTTCTCTGTATCGATCCAATTTTAGTATACGTGCTGCCTTAGCAAGCACGAGTACTGCGGCGAAACAAGGTAATTATACACCCCTTTTCACAGCAAGCAGTCAGGCGACTGGTGAGTTCCAGACCGCCCTCCATTTAGTGTGGATGCTTATCTCCAGGCTGCCAAAATTAAGGGTGAACTCAGTCTTGGGTGGAATTCAGCTATCGTCATCCCTATACCAACGCAGACGAGTAGGTGCCGGCTTGCTGAATTTCCAAACGCACTGAACAGGGTGTTGTAAGCCCACACCACTGCATGGAGCAACAGAGTCCCTTCACTGACTGGCAAGACAGGAGCGGATGAACCCTTCCGAACGGGTGGCCACGTGCATGCTCTGCAGAAGCTGAGTGTTCCTCGTTAGTATAGTGCACAAATACCCCTTTCTGCTTTGGGACAAACTCAAGCAGCCCTGCTGTATGCAGAGCCCCCAACAATATAACAAAGGCGTTTGTTCTTCTAGTGTGATATAATGAAAGACTCCGTAAGCTGCCCTTCGAGATACGCCACGCCATGATTCATCAGTTGCAATGTGACATGTTTTGACTGAACATTGTAACCGCTGGGAAAGTGCATGGGCATAGCTCCTTGTTTCTCTGATGACAAGCTTTAGCTAAACCTGATTGGCTTTGAAAGGAGTTCCTCGCAGAGTTGTTAAACCCCAATTCTGTCTATGGCCAGGCGGCAACAGAAAAGACGTCTCAGACACGTATACAAGCTATGCATTTCTTCTTGAAAACAAAAAGAAGAGACACTCTTTCAGACTCAGAAAACGCCAAAACAACAAACAAAACCCATAACTGAAACTCCACTCACAACCTTTCTACATAACCTGTAACAAAAGAGAAAAGAAAAAGTATGATGAATTTCACACAACACTTACCTTACTCCTTAGTTAATAAAAACCAAGAAACGACAAAGGAATAAAATGTCCCCTGTCCCCTAAAGAATCAAGACAATTAAACTCACTGTCCCCAAAACATGACAAAAACAGGCCTAAGACTAAACATGAGCAAGCTGCCTGTTAGGCTAGCAAGCTAAAAATGACTAGAGAGGACAGGTTTTTACCACCCCCCCAAAACAGCCGTGCCAATCAGCAGAAGTTATCCACGAACCAATAAACAGCCTCCATTCCTGCAACACAGACTCAAGCACAAGAAAACAAACACTCATTCCGGGTTGTAACACCTCCACCCATAAAATCTCAGATTTCCAAATAGTTTTAAATATGATATCTAGGCAAAGTGTCCGCAATCACATTTTCAACTGCCTTGTTGTGTAAAATCTGGGTTATGGTCATTATAAACAACAATGGGTAATGAACTAGAACCAAGATAAACCTCACATTGCTGTAAGCCTAGCAAATGGCTCAGGGCCTCTTTGTCCATGCTGATATGGTTAACCTGGTGACGATTGAACGTTTTTGAATAGAAACAGACAGGGCGGTTGATTGCATGATCATCTTCCTGGAATAAGACAGCACCCGTCCCACTCGCATCCACCTCCCGCTTAAATGGTTTTGAGAAGTCCGGGGCTGCTAACACAGGAGAACAATACAACTACGTTTTGAGGCCATCAAAGGCATACCGACACCTCAAATTCCATTCAAAAGACACTGGGCCACGCAGAAGATCTGTTAGGGGTTTTGCAACATCTGAAAAGTCCTTGCGAAAACTTCTATAATATCCAGCCTTCCCAAGAAATCGCCTAAGTTCTCATTTTGTTACAGGAACTGGAAAAGCATCGATGGCTTTTACTTTAGCGTCAAAAGGACGACGAACGGTCCACTGACCCACATGTTTACCCAAATAAGTGACTGTAGCACAATCGAATTCACATTTAGCAAGATTAAGTGTGAGGTTTGCTGATTGAAGACTCCCAAACACAGTGTTCAGGTGTTTCTTCCAAGTTTCAGAGTAACACACCCCAAATCATCAAGGTATGCTTCACAACAAGGTACATCACAAAGTACATAGGACACCAAACTTTGAAATATTGCACAAGCATGTTTTAAACCAAAAACCATAACCATATATTGTAAAAAAATCAACCTGGAGTGGCATAAGCTAGCAGAGATCTCTGAGACACGTTCCATAAGGGGAACCTGCCAATAACCCTAAAGTAATTCTAACTCGGTCACAAACTCGGCATGTCGTACACTATCCACGGAGTCTTCTATTCTCGGTCTGTTGGCGACTCACGGGTCATCCTTAGGTCCAAAACAAAAAGAAGAGACGCTCTTTCAGACTCAGAAAACGCCAAAACAACAAACAAAACCCATAACTGAAACTCCACTCACAACCTTTCTACATAACCTGTAACAAAAGAGAAAAGAAAAAGCATGATGAATTTCACACAACACTTACCTTACTCCTTAGTTAATAAAAACCAAGAAACGACAAAGCAATAAAATGTCCCCTGTCCCCTGAAGAATCAAGACAATTAAACTCACTGTCCCCAAAACATGACAAAAACAGGCCTAATACTAAACATGAGCAAGCTGCCTGTTAGGCTAGCAAGCTAAAAATGACTAGAGAGGACAGGTTTTTACCACCCCCCCAAAACAGCCGTGCCAATCAGCAGAAGTTATCCACGAACCAATAAACAGCCTCCATTCCTGCAACACAGACTCAAGCACAAGAAAACAAACACTCATTCCGGGTTGTAACACCTCCACCCATAAAATCTCAGATTTCCAAATAGTTTTAAATATGATATCTAGGCAATGTGTCCGCAATCACATTTTCAACTGCCTTGTTGTGTAAAATCTGGGTTATGGTCATTATAAACAACAATGGGTAATGAACTAGAACCAAGATAAACCTCACATTGCTGTAAGCCTAGCAAATGGCTCAGGGCCTCTTTGTCCATGCTGATATGGTTAACCTGGTGACGATTGAACGTTTTTGAATAGAAACAGACAGGGCGGTTGATTGCATGATCATCTTCCTGCAATAAGACAGCACCCGTCCCACTCGCATCCACCTCCCGCTTAAATGGTTTTGAGAAGTCCGGGGCTGCTAACACAGGAGAACAATACAACTACGTTTTGAGGCCACCAAAGGCATACTGACACCTCAAATTCCATTCAAAAGACACTGGGCCACGCAGAAGATCTGTTAGGGGTTTTGCAACATCTGAAAAGTCCTTGCGAAAACTTCTAGAATATCCAGCCTTCCCAAGAAATCGCCTAAGTTCTCATTTTGTTACAGGAACTGGGAAAGCATCGATGGCTTTTACTTTAGCGTCAAAAGGACGACGAACGGTCCCCTGACCCACATGTTTACCCAAATAAGTGACTGTAGCACAATCGAATTCACATTTAGCAAGATTTGTCATGATTCTCGAGTGGTGAGACACGGACAGAGGACCCAGGTGCAGAAAGCGGGTAAGGGGTTAACATATATTTAATAAATAATAAAACAAAGACCCACGTGGGGGTAACATAACAAAACATGGGACTATAATGACAGAACAGGACTAAAACTAACTACACATAAACAAGACTTGAATAAACTGTTGACAAACTACAAATAACTAAACTAACACAACAGGAACTCACCACACAAACCACAATGAACCAGCACAAGACAGAAGACACAAGGGCATTAAATTAGGGAGCAAATCAAGAGGGAAACAGGTGTAGGCATTAATCAATAACGAGGTAACAAGAGGATGGGAACAATGACGAGACCGGAGAGAGTATGGAAGGCCATAAGAACAATAATTGTCTCTCTCCACATTTAACATGAGGTTCTGTCATTATCCTGCTACTAAACCAAGAGAAACATGACATGATGCAGCAGAATCATGACAAGATTAAGTGTGAGGTTTGCTGATTGAAGACTCCCAAACACAGTGTTCAGGTGTTTCTTCCAAGTTTTAGAGTAACACACTACATCATCAAGGTATGCTTCACAATAAGGTACATCACAAAGTACATAGGACACCAAACTTTGAAATATTGCACGAGCATGTTTTAAACCAAAAACCATAACCATATATTGTAAAAAAATCAACCTGGAGTGGCATAAGCTAGCAGAGATCTCTGAGACACGTTCCATAAGGGGAACCTGCCAATAACCCTTAAGTAAGTCTGACTCGGTCACAAACTCGGCATGTCGTACACTATCCACGGAGTCTTCTATTCTCGGTCTGTTGGCGACTCACGGGTCATCCTTAGGTCGCTTGTTCGAATCCGGTTCTAAGGAAGCGTCGTTCATAACTTCCAAGATGGCGCCGCGAATGGCTGCCTCGGTGTGGAGCTCTCCAGTAGTCTTGCTGTTTTTGTTAGTTTGTCCTGTTTTATGTCTGTCAAACACTATCAGTTTTACAAGGAACGAACTGCTGAACATTCGGCAGTGGATACCAACTAAACTGCAACCAGTTTTCGATTTTTCTGACGTTTTGCTGGATATTTTAGTCAGTGCAGTCGCGTGGAGAGGACGCCGGAAGAAACGCAAGCGCGGGAAGCGAGCCGGCGCGCTCGTCAAGCTCAGACAGCGCGGCCTAAGAACGCCGTTGCCAAGCATTCATCTTGCGAATCTCCGCTCTCTACCTAACAAAATGGACGAACTTCGCCTGCTTTCAAGCAAAAACCAGGTTTTTACAAACTCTGCTGCTCTGTGTTTTACGGAAACCTGGCTGAACGAAACCATTCCGGACAGCGCGTTACATCTGCCGGACTTTCAGCTGTTCAGAGCGGATCGCGATACGGAGACAACAGGGAAAACGCGCGGTGGTGGGACATGCTTTTACATCAACAGAAGGTGGTGTACGGATGTAACTGTGTTAAAGAAGATGTGCTGTCCTGATGTGGAAGCGCTTTTCATTAACTGTAAACCGTTCTACTCGCCGCGGGAGTTTTCATCAGTCATCCTCGTAAGTGTTTACATTCCACCACAAGCACACGTGTGGACTGCGCTGCAACAGCTGGCTGATCTGATCACAGACACAGAACAACAACACCCGGATTCTGTCTTTATCATTCTAGGAGACTTTAATCAGGCAAAACTCCTGTGTTTTTGAAGCTGCTGCCACCGATCTGGACGAGCTCACAGAAACTGTTACATCATACATCAGTTTCTGTGAGGATTTATGCATCCCTACAAAGACTTATTTATCATTCAACAATGATAAACCATGGTTCACACCAAAACTCAGACAGCTGCGTCAGGCCAAAGAGGATGCCTACAGGAGCGGGGACAGGATCTGGTATAATCAGGCCAGAAACACTCTGACAAAGGAGATTGGGGTGGCTAAAAAAAGCTACGCCAAAAAGCTGGAAAACCAGTTTTCTGCCAACGACCCTGCATCAGTGTGGAAAGGCCTGAAAGACATTACCAACTACAAGACACCATCCCCTAGCATCGAGAGCAATAAACAGCTTGTTGAAGATTTAAATCACTTCTATTGTAGATTTGAGACCCTAGACCAGACACTTTACACCCACCCTGACCATCTCTATACACAGCCATCAACACCTCCAGCCATCCCCCTCTCCTCCCACCCTGCACTTCAGATCAGTGAGGATAACGTACGCCAGATCTTTAGAAAACAAAAGAGAAGGAAAGCACCAGGCCCAGACGGTGTTTCACCAGCCTGTCTGAAGACCTGCGCTGACCAGCTGGCCTCCATCTTCTCACTGATCTTCAACAGATCACTGGAGCTGTGCAAAGTCCCTTCGTGCTTTAAACGCTCCATCATCATCCCAATCCCAAAGAAACCAAAGATCACTGGACTCAATGACTACAGACCTGTGGCTTTAACATCTGTTGCCATGAAGTCATTTGAAAGACTGGTGTTGGCTTATTTGAAGGTCATCACTGACCCTATGCTGGACCCCCTGCAGTTTGCCTACAGAGCAAACCGGTCTGTGGATGATGCAGTTAACATGGGACTTACACCCTACAACATCTGGACAAACCAGGGACTTATGCGAGGATCTTGTTCGTGGACTTCAGTTCTGCCTTCAATACAATCATCCCATCACTGCTCCAGACCAAACTGACCCAGCTCTCTGTCCCTAGCTCTGTCTGTCAATGGATCACCAGCTTTCTGACAGCCAGACAACAGTTAGTCAGAATGGGCAAAATCATGTCAGACAGCCGCGCCATCAGCACTGGTGCCCCACAGGGATGTGTTCTCTCCCCACTGCTCTTCTCCCTGTACACCAACGACTGCACCTCTAAAGACCCCTCCGTCAAGCTCCTGAAGTTTGCAGACGACACTACTGTTATCGGTCTCATCCGGAACGGTGACGAGTCTGCGTACAGACAGGAGGTGGAGCAGCTGGCTCTATGGTGCAGGTACAACAACCTGGAGCTGAACACGCTCAAAACAGTGGAGATGATAGTGGACTTTAGGAGAAACCCCCCTGCACTTCCCCCACTCACCATCATGAACAGCACTGTGATTGCAGTAGAGTCATTCAGGTTCCTGGGCAACACCATCTCTCAGGATCTGAAGTGGGACGCTCACATCGACTCTATTGTAAAAAAAGCCCAGCAGAGACTTTACTTCCTCCGGCAGCTGAGAAAGTTCAACCTGCCACAGGAGCTGCTCGTACTGTTCTACTCAGCTGTCATCGAATCCATAATCTGCACCTCCA
Source organism: Barbatula barbatula (assembly GCF_947034865.1). Lineage (NCBI taxonomy): Eukaryota > Metazoa > Chordata > Actinopteri > Cypriniformes > Nemacheilidae > Barbatula > Barbatula barbatula. The sequence goes on along the minus strand of NC_136768.1, from coordinate 22,086,450 downwards.
TCACCGTCTGGTTCGGCTCAGCCTCCAAAACTGACCTCGGAAGACTACAGCGGATAGGCCGGACTGCAGAGCGAATCATTTGCACTACTCTTCCTCTAGATAACAAACACGTGAGAGTGTATACTGGGCTGCATTGTTTTCTCTTTCAAGAGAGGAATCCTGTTGTACCGACCTTAAGATAACGCAACAAAGCTGCTCGTGAAATTGTATGTCCGCAAAGCAAACACCTAAAGCAACCGTAGTCGGCAGGGTTTGAACCTGCGCGGGGAGACCCCAATGGATTTCAAGTCCATCGCCTTAACCACTCATCAGGACATCAACAAAAACAGCAAACAGTCCCCTGCCATGACCCGGAATCGCTGCGGCCACCAAAAAGAGTCATAACCATAATATGATCAAGGCAAGCCAACAGCCCTCTGGCGAAGTTGTGAGAGCAGGACTTCCCGACTACATCTACAGGGAGGGAAGCCTTTTGCTCAGCTGTCAAGGAATTTCTGGTGCGTGTGTTGAAGCAACGCACGATCAATACAAAGGGCGATGCCAGAACAGCTCACAAAGTAAAGGTGAGGTACAGGTGGGCACCCATCGCCCAAACAGGGACTTGAACCATGGACCCTCATATTAAAAGTCTGATGCTCTACCGATTGAGCTATCCGGGCTCGTGAGGGCATGCCCCAAGTTATCGGTGTAGACGCTCAAGGTGGGGGTGTCCTGCAGGTGCGGTTCTGTTGGTCGTTTCCGCCATTGTGTTTTACACTAGGCCCCGACGATGCTTCTCAGACTCACAGGGTTCTGTCAGTTTAGGGTTCTGTGCACCTTTCTGAAGCAGGGTTGTTCAGTCTTACATCTGGAGGCGATGCCACCTGTAGATTGCAGTTCATCAAGTACACCTGAACCGGGTAATGGGATTCTGGGAGTTGGCAGGTAAGTGAAACACAGACGTGTTTTAAAACTACCCTGACAGCTTATCTTTGGTATTTTTCTGCTCTTGCATGCCTTAAAGGTTCCTTCAAAGCAAACATTTGTAAAATCACAGAAATTGTTGTATGCTCACATTGGTTTACATTAAACATGTACAGTATATATATAGACTGTGGTTCACAAATCTGATCTTGTGTGGTGTGCTATCATCGTCACAGCACACCACACGTTATAGGTGCAAAACTATTAAATCCAGGATTTTTTGTGCTCATGTTTGTGGTCTCTCCCAGTTTTAAACTACTCTACGACAAAAAAAAAATGTGTGAGGCCCCGGCATAAGAGCTACCTTCTCAATGCACGGTAATTCATCACTGTCCCTGGAGGTAAGCCAAATCACAGTTGCACCCTCATCGAGCACACATGAAATGGCCACTTTGGTTCAGATGGTCTGCAGACACTTGAAAGTGAGATGCGAATTAAAAGCTATCCTTTTAAGCCTGAGGGCAAACAGGCTTTTCAAGCAATAGCTGGCAGCGGTGGGATTTGAACCCACGCCTCAGAAGAGACCGGAGCCTTAATCCAAACGCATTTACAAAAAGCAGAAAGAGCGTGTCTACTGTTCTTTTTTGAGCAACAGCAGGCGAGCATACTGACAACCGGCCATTAGGCTGTTTATGCCAGGAACACGTTCCATCTGTAACAGAGCCGCTCGTTAACAAACACGTGAGAGTGTATACTGGGCTGCATTGTTTTCTCTTTCGAGAGAGGAATCCTGTTGTACCGACCTTAAGATAACGCAACAAAGCTGCTCGTGAAATTGTATGTCCGCAAAGCAAATACCTAAAGCAACCGTAGTCGGCAGGGTTTGAACCTGCACGGGGAGACCCCAATGGATTTCAAGTCCATCGCCTTAACCACTCGGCCACGACTACAATAGATTACAGGTCCTCTGGGCTTAGCGTGTGTGGCAAGGTGGGGCGAGCCGGCAGCGTATCAGGCGGTGTAATGGGACGTCAAATACGGACAGGGAGGACATCAACAAAAACAGCAAACAGTCCCCTGTCATGACCCGGAATCGCTGCGGCCACCAAAAAGAGTCATACCATAATATGATCAAGGCAAGCCCAACAGCCCTCTGGCGAAGTTGTGAGAGCAGGACTTCCCGACTACATCTACAGGGAGGGAAGCCTTTTGCTCAGGTGTCAAGGAATTTCTGGTGCGTGTGCTGAAGCAACGCACGATCAATACAAAGGGCGATGCCAGAACAGCTCACAAGTAAAGGTGAGGTACAGGTGGGCACCCATCAGCCAAACAGGGACTTGAACCATGGACCCTCATATTAAAAGTCTGATGCTCTACCGATTGAGCTATCCGGGCTCGTGAGGGCATGCCCCAAGTTATCGGTGTAGACGCTCAAGGCGGGGGTGTCCTGCAGGTGCGGTTCCGTTGGTCGTTTCCGCCATTGTGTTTTACACTAGGCCCCGACGATGCTTCTCAGACTCACAGGGTTCTGTCAGCTTTGGGTTCTGTGCACCTTTCTGAAGTAGAGTTGTTCAGTCTTACATCTGGAGGCGATGCCACCTGTAGATTGCAGTTCATCAAGTACACCTGAACCGGGTAATGGGATTCTGGGAGTTGGCAGGTAAGTGAAACTCAGACGTGTTTTAAAACTACCCTGACAGCTTATCTTTGGTATTTTTCTGCTCTTGCATGCCTTATAGGTTCCTTCAAAGCAAACATTTGTAAAATCACAGAAATTGTTGTATGCTCACATTGGTTTACATTAAACATGTACAGTATATATATAGACTGTGGTTCACAAATCTGATCTTGTGTGGTGTGCTATCATCGTCACAGCACACCACACGTTATAGGTGCAAAACTATTAAATCCAGGATTTTTTTTGCTCATGTTTGTGGTCTCTCCCAGTTTTAAACTACTCTACAATTTAAAAAAAAAATTGGTGAGGCCCCCGGCATAAGAGCTACCTTCTCAATGCACGGTAATTCATCACTGTCCCTGGAGGTATGCCAAATCACAGTTGCATGCCCCCTCATCGAGCACACATGAAATGGCCACTTTGGCTCAGATGGTATGCAGGTACTTGAAAGTGAGATGCGAATTAAAAGCTGCCCTTTTAAGCCTGAGGGCAAACAGGCTTTTCAAGCAATAGCTGGCAGCGGTGGGATTTAAACCCACGCCTCCGAAGAGACTGGAGCCTTAATCCAGCGCCTTAGACCGCTCGGCCACGCTACCACAGATTTGACACCTCGGCCGGCCCTTTCTCGCCGCTGCCATCGCTCAGATGGCTTTACAGTCACAAGTCGGCGCGGACGAGATACACCAGCTGGCAAGTAATTCTATATTCTTTTGGTGCTCAGTACACAGTTTTGAAGTAACACCGCATGAAAGATGCATTTACAAAAAGCAGAAAGAGCGTGTCTACTGTTCTTTTTTGAGCAACAGCAGGCGAGCATACTGACAACCGGCCATTAGGCTGTTTATGCCAGGAACACGTTCCATCTGTAACAGAGCCGCTCGTTAACAAACACGTGAGAGTGTATACTGGGCTGCATTGTTTTCTCTTTCGAGAGAGGAATCCTGTTGTACCGACCTTAAGATAACGCAACAAAGCTGCTCGTGAAATTGTATGTCCGCAAAGCAAACACCTTAAGCAACCGTAGTCGGCAGGGTTTGAACCTGCGCGGGGAGACCCCAATGGATTTCAAGTCCATCGCCTTAACCACTCGGCCACGACTACAATAGATTACAGGTCCTCTGGGCTTAGCGCGTGTGGCAAGGTGGGGCGAGCCGGCAGCGTAACAGGCGATGTAATGGGGCGTCAAATACGGACAGGGAGGACATCAACAAAAACAGCAAACAGTCCCCTGCCATGACCCGGAATTGCTGCGGCCACCAAAAAGAGTCATAACCATAATATGACCAAGGCAAGCCAACAGCCCTCTGGCGAAGTTGTGAGAGCAGGACTTCCCGACTACATCTACAGGGAGGGAAGCCTTTTGCTCAGCTGTCAAGGAATTTCTGGTGCGTGTGCTGAAGCAACGCACGATCAATACAAAGGGCGATGCCAGAACAGCTCACAAAGTAAAGGTTAGGTACAGGTGGGCACCCATCGCCCGAACAGGGACTTAAACCCTGGACCCTCAGATTAAAAGTCTGATGCTCTACCGACTGAGCTATCCGGGCTCGTGAGGGCATGCCCCAAGTTTTCGGTGTAGACGCTCAAGGCGGGGGTGTCCTGCAGTTGCGGTTCTGTTGGTCGTTTCCGCCATTGTGTTTTACACTAGGCCCCGACGATGCTTCTCAGACTTACAGGGTTCTGTCAGCTTTGGGTTCTGTGCACCTTTCTGAAGTAGGGTTGTTCAGTCTTACATCTGGAGGCGATGCCACCTGTAGATTGCAGTTCATCAAGTACACCTGAACCGGGTAATGGGATTCTGGGAGTTGGCAGGTAAGTGAAACTCAGACGTGTTTTAAAACTACCCTGACAGCTTATCTTTGGTATTTTTCTGCTCTTGCATGCCTTATAGGTTCCTTCAAAGCAAACATTTGTAAAATCACAGAAATTGTTGTATGCTCACATTGGTTTACATTAAACATGTACAGTATATATATAGACTGTGGTTCACAAATCTGATCTTGTGTGGTGTGCTATCATCGTCACAGCACACCACACGTTATAGGTGCAAAACTATTAAATCCAGGATTTTTTGTGCTCATGTTTGTGGTCTCTCCCAGTTTTAAACTACTCTACGACAAAAAAAAAATGTGTGAGGCCCCGGCATAAGAGCTACCTTCTCAATGCACGGTAATTGATCACTGTCCCTGGAGGTAAGCCAAATCACAGTTGCATGCCCCCTCATCGAGCACACATGAAATGGCCACTTTGGCTCAGATGGTATGCAGGTACTTGAAAGTGAGATGCGAATTAAAAGCTGCCCTTTTAAGCCTGAGGGCAAACAGGCTTTTCAAGCAATAGCTGGCAGCGGTGGGATTTGAACCCACGCCTCCGAAGAGACTGGAGCCTTAATCCAGCGCCTTAGACCGCTCGGCCACGCTACCACAGATTTGACACCTCGGCCGGCCCTTTCTCGCCGCTGCCATCGCTCAGATGGCTTTACAGTCACAAGTCGGCGCGGACGAGATACACCAGCTGGCAAGTAATTCTATATTCTTTTGGTGCTCAGTACACAGTTTTGAAGTAACACCGCATGAAAGATGCATTTACAAAAAGCAGAAAGAGCGTGTCTACTGTTCTTTTTTGAGCAACAGCAGGCGAGCATACTGACAACCGGCCATTAGGCTGTTTATGCCAGGAACACGTTCCATCTGTAACAGAGCCGCTCGTTAACAAACACGTGAGAGTGTATACTGGGCTGCATTGTTTTCTCTTTCGAGAGAGGAATCCTGTTGTACCGACCTTAAGATAACGCAACAAAGCTGCTCGTGAAATTGTATGTCCGCAAAGCAAACACCTAAAGCAACCGTAGTTGGCAGGGTTTGAACCTGCACGGGGAGAGCCCAATGGATTTCAAGTCCATCGCCTTAACCACTCGGCAGGACATCAACAAAAACAGCAAACAGTCCCCTACCATGACCCGGAATCGCTGCGGCCACCAAAAAGAGTCATAACCACAATATGATCAAGGCAAGCCAACAGCCCTCTGGCGAAGTTGTGAGAGCAGGACTTCCCGACTACATCTACAGGGAGGGAAGCCTTTTGCTCAGCTGTCAAGGAATTTCTGGTGCGTGTGCTGAAGCAACGCATGATCAATAAAAAGGGCGATGCCAGAACAGCTCACAAAGTAAAGGTAAGGTACAGGTGGGCACCCATCGCCCGAACAGGGACTTGAACCCTGGACCCTCAGATTAAAAGTCTGATGCTCTACCGACTGAGCTATCCGGGCTCGTGAAGGCATGCCCCAAGTTTTCGGTGTAGACCAGAGGTGCCCAACCATTTTTGATCCAAGATCTACTTTTCAAGTAGCCAACCTCCCGAGATCTACCAGTCCAGTGTCAACATCGCAAACCCACACACATCATTTCCAGCCTGCAGTAACTAACCTCTCAACACTTTTTCTTGTTGTCACACAACTACTAGACATCACAATAAAAACCCTCCCTCTCTCAAACACACACAGACAAATTCCTCTCACACAGTTGCCAGTTTGCATAGTGCGCTGTAGCACAAACCCGCTCTCTATGCTCCTCTCTCTCTGTCACACTCACTCACTCTCTCTCACACACACACACACACACACACCAATCTGCGTGATGAGCAATAGTCATAACTGACCTTAATATGAACCAAACAGAAACATAAACCAGATAGATCTCTAAGTTTGAAAAAAGGAAATCACTTTCTACCTTAGTGGGAGACCTGGCACTGGGAGGAGGAGGCTAGCTTCTCGTAGTTAGGAGTGTAGGAGCTGGTTGCAAGGCGTAGACAGGCTGCAAGGTGGTCATCAGTCATTGTTGATCTGTACTTGGACTTGATGATTTTCATGTGTGAGAAAGCAGACTCGCACAAATAAGTTGATCCAAAAAGAGCTGTCAAGTTCAAGGCACATCTTCTGAGATTGGGATATTTCTCCTCCACCAGTAGTTTCCAGAACACTACATGCTCTCCAGGTTGAGCAGATGTTGATCTGGCTTTGATCTCAATGTCATTTTGCAATGTCAGAATCTCATCCTCAAGAGCGGAGCTTTCCAAGTCGAAAAGTGATTTGACTTTGGCTGCAATGTCACCAACATCAATACTTGCAGCAAATGGATAACACATATAGCTGGCTACAGGCTCGATGGATGCAAAGTCAGTAAAACGCCTCACAAACTCTGACGAGATGCTCTGAACATGCTCCTCATAACGTGCACTGTCAAGCTGTGTCACACCTTTACCTTGACGTTGTAGTTCTGCCTGCATGTGAGGGAAGTTGCGCAGGTTACCACGCTGCAGCCTGCTTGACATCAGCTGTAGCTTGCTTTTAAATGTGTTCACTGAACTCATCATGTTGACTACATCTTTATCCTTACCCTGCAGCTCTAAATTCAATTCATTGAGCTCGGCAGTGAGATCAGTGAGGAAAGATACATCTAACAGCCACTGGTGGTCCTCTAGCTTTGTATGGTAATCCACATGTTTTGAAAGCTTCAGGAAGTCCTTGATTTCAGGTAATAACTCCGTGAATCTGGACAAAAATTTACCACTGCTTAACCACCTAACATCCGTGTGAAGCAGCAGGTCTGTGTGCTCAGCCTCATTCTCCTCCAAGTGAGCACGGAAAAGCCTTCTCTGCAGACTCCTGGCCCGAACTGAACACACAATCTTCATCGCAATATCCATCACTTCTTTCATATTTAAAATCTTTCCACACAACGCTTGCTGGTGAATTATACAATGATAATTCAGGATATCTGGGAAGGATTCACTTTCCAGTGCAATGAACCCACTGGTGCGGCCCATCATTGCAGGCGCCCCATCAGTTGTGATGGAGATCAGCTTGAAGAGCGGCAGTGTTGTCTTGCTAACAAATCCCATGAAACCATTAAAAATATCCTCACCTCTGGTGTGTCCTTTTAATGGCAAAAGTGTGAGCAGCTCTTCCTTGGCGCTCATGTCTTCAAAAACCATCCTGATGAAAACACACAATTGTACTACATCCACCGTATCAGTCGACTCATCAAATTGGAGGGAAAAGCACTCACACGCATCAATATCCTCCCTCAGTTGCTCCTCCACATCCACAGCCATTCTCTCACATCGCCTTGTAGTAGTATTGCGGGAGAGTTGCACTTCTTTAATGGCCTTCACGATCTCTGTTTTATTTTTAAAGTCGTCAAAAAGGCTATCCGCTGCCTCGAGAAAGGCTTCCTTCACCATATCGCCGTCATTGAATGGCTTCTTGTGTTTAGCAAGGATGTGACTGACGCGATAGGAAGCAATAGTTGCGGCCTTACCCTGAGTCTTCGGTTTGGTGAAGATTGACTGCCGTGCTGAAAGCTGTGCTTTCAAATCCCGCACTTTTGTGGCGCGTAAAGGCGTTTTTGCAGGGAAATCCCTCTCGTAGCTCCCGTGTACTGTTTTAAAATGGCGCTCCAGGTTCCCTTTTTTTGCCAATGCCACCGTTGCATTGCAGATCAAACAAACAGGCTTTGAATGAGAATAAACAAAAAAATTAACTTCCTCCCATTCAGGGTGAAAATGGTAGGTCTTGGCTCGTTTCCCCTCAGCCATGTTCGTTTAGGTACGTGTAACCGCTCTGTTCGCTAGCTTCTAGGCTTCTGGCTACTGTTGACATGCAGCTGTCAACTTCCTGTCATGCATGTCACGCGCGACCGTAGGTTAAACGTGACCTACTTTTTTTTAAATACTTTTTTGTGGACGTGTTTAAGAGACTGATAGGGTACCAGGCAAGGACTCATGATAGGCTGTAGTGTACATTTTGTACAAAATATAACACACAAACACACGGGGTGTGTGTGTGTTATATTTTGTATTTTTTTTCTTTAATTTTTTCGCGGTCGACTTGGGAATAGTCTGCGGTCTACGAGCAGACCGCGATCGACTGGTTGGGCACTCCTGGTGTAGACGCTCAAGGCGGGGGTGTCCTGCAGGTGCGGTTCTGTTGGTCGTTTCCGCCATTGTGTTTTACACTAGGCCCCGACGATGCTTCTCAGACTTACAGGGTTCTGTCAGCTTTGGGTTCTGTGCACCTTTCTGAAGTAGGGTTGTTCAGTCTTACATCTGGAGGCGATGCCACCTGTAGATTGCAGTTCATCAAGTACACCTGAACCGGGTAATGGGATTCTGGGAGTTGGCAGGTAAGTGAAACTCAGACGTGTTTTAAAACTACCCTGACAGCTTATCTTTGGTATTTTTCTGCTCTTGCATGCCTTATAGGTTCCTTCAAAGCAAACATTTGTAAAATCACAGAAGTTGTTGTATGCTCACATTGGTTTACATTAAAAATGTACAGTATATATATAGACTGTGGTTCACAAATCTGATCTTGTGTG
>NC_136768.1:22064992-22069992 GCF_947034865.1 Barbatula barbatula | reverse complement strand
AGGAGGAAAATCAGAGGATGTCATCATTGCTCTAATAGATATCGTGGGAATTACAAACGTATTGGCAGTGAGACCACGATTGAATAAGGAATTTGAAATAACTTTGGAGAATGAGAACATTTGTGAGACCTTAAAAGGAGGATTAACAGTCAAAGGAATCGTGTGTGGAGTGAGGAGTTTACACTCAAGAGAGTGTGTAGTTTCATTCATGCACCTACCTGCTTATACAACTGATGGAGAAATCATAAGTAAGCTGAATGGATGGGGCGTCTCAGCGACATCAGAGATTAAAAGAAGATATTATCCAGGTACGAGTATTACAGATGGGACTCGCTATGTGAGGGTTAAATTCCCTAAAGACGTTGTATCACTCCCATACAGTACACGTTTTGAAACAGAGGAAGGAGTACAGTACTTTAGAACCATACATGATAGACAGGTTAAGATCTGTCGACTGTGTATGGGGCCTGGGCACATAATGAAGGATTGTCCCGAATTCAGGTGTCGGGACTGTGGGGAGGTGGGCCATTTCGCAAGAGAATGTGATGCGGTGCGCTGTCCCGAATGCAGGAAAGTGCTTGTGAATTGTGAGTGTGGGATGGAGGCTGAGAATGGGGAAGGAAACGATGTCCAAACAGAGGGAGAACAAAATGGAGAGGCAGAGGAGGAACAAACAGAAGGAATGGAGCAAAGGGAAGGAGAACAGGCCGGAGAGACAGAGGAGAATGATGTCGACAAAGAACAACAAGGTGGGAGTTCGGAGAGTAAAGACGGGGAACAAGATTCATCAGAAAGCCAGGAGGAAGAGGAGGCGATGGAGGGAGAAAGAGGGGAGGACAATAAAAAGGACTCGGAAAAGGTGACAACAACAAGACGACGAAGGTTAAAGGTAAAGCCAAATCTGGAAAAAGCTCTAAAAAGACATTTAATGAAAAGGAAAAGGAAGGGAAAGGAAACAAATAGAGATGGGAAAAGATCTGGAGAATTAACTGGAACGGACGATGAAAAGGGATGAGAAGAATAAAATGGATTGCCTTATGTATCATGTTTTTGAGAATTGCAGCCATTAATGTTCGTGGTTTATTAGATCATGGGAAATTTGGAAAACTGAAAGAATGTTGTAAAAGGTCAAATGTATTAATGATTCAAGAGACTAATTGGAGAGATGAAGTAATGAGTGATTTTAAAAAGAATTGGAAAGGGGATGTTCTATATAATAATGGAGATGGGAGAAAAGGGAGGGGAGTGGCAATTTTAATCAAAAAAGGGGTGAGTGAGAATGTGCGAGAGGTGTATAATGACGGAGAAGGGAAATGCTTGGCGGTGGAAATAGAAGAAGGAAAGGAAAAAGTTATCTTATGTAATGTACATGCACCGATTATAGAAAAGGAAAAAGTTGCATTTTTTAAAAAGCTGAAGACTTGTATGGAAAAATGGGAAGATTTCTTAATAATTGGAGATTTTAATACTGTTTTTAGCAGAATGGATATTGCGGAGGGAATGGTTTTTAAATCAGATGGAGGGCGGAATGAATTAAGGAGTATAATGGGAGAAAATGATTTAGTAGATGTATGGAGAGAAAGAAATGAAGGTATTAGAGAATCTTCAAGACAGCAAGTAGTTCAAAATCATGTGTGTGCAAGTAGGCTAGATTTTATAATATGCAAAAGGGATTTTATGAAGGTGGTTGATAATATTTATTACAAAGAAACATCACTTAGTGATCATAAAGTTGTGTGGACACAGGTGGATTTGAGTGGAATGAAGAGGGGGCCGGGGTTATGGATTTTAAATACAGAGCTTTTAAAGGAAAGGAGTTTTAAAGAAGGAATAGAAAAATTAATAAAAGAAGAACAGGAGGATCAATTGTATAAAGAAGATAAAAGGATATGGTGGGATAATGTCAAACATAGAATTGGGAAATATGCAAAGGATTTTAGCAAAATGATGAAGAGGGCAAAGAATCTGAAAGAAAATGAGATAAGAAAGGAATTAAAAGATATTTTGAACGAGGGGGTAGAGCAGGTGCAAAGAATTATAGTTTTAGAAGGAAAACTGAAAGAAATAGAAGAAATTAAGTTTCAAGGGGAGATATTAAGAAGCAGGGCAAAATATGCTGTAGAAGGGGAAAAATGCACAAAGTTTTTCTTTAATCTGGAGAAAAGTAGACAGAGAGAAGGGATGATGAAAGAGATAAAAGGAGAAAGGGGGGGAATAGTCACAGAAACAGAAGACATCTTAAAAGAAATAACAGAATTTTATAAGGGATTGTTCAGTAAAGATAAAATTGAAAAGATAGAAAAGGAAGAAATGATTGGGAAAATAAAGAAAAAATTGGACATAGATGATAAAACATTGAGTGATGAAGAGATAAGAATAGAGGAAATCGAGTGTGCTATAATGCAAGGGAATAATGGTAAGAGTCCTGGGAGAGATGGGTTGCCAAGTGAATTTTTCAAATACTTTAAAGAAGTGTTGACACCAATTTTAAAGGAGGTGTTTGATGAGATTTTTAAAAAGGAAGAAACAAGTAATTTTATGGGGATTGGGGTTATTAAATTAATCTATAAGAAGAGTGGAGATAAAAATGACCTGAAAAATTATAGGCCAATAACAATGCTAAATACAGATTATAAAATCTTAGCAAAGATTTTAGCAAACCGATTGAAGAAAATTTTGCCGAATATAATTGAGACAAACCAGGCGTACGCTATCAAAGGAAGAGATATTACAGACACGGTGTGTAGCATAAGAGATGGAGTGAGTTATATGTTGGAGGAAGGGAAAGGTGGGTACGTTATAAGCTTAGATATAGAAAAAGCATTCGATAGAGTAGAGCATGAGTTTATGTTTGGAATTTTAGAAAAGTTCGATTTTGGACAGAACTTCATAAAATGGGTGAAGATTTTATATAAAGGGGCGAAAAGCCAAATAAAATGTAATGGGTTTTTAACGAGAGCTTTTAGTCTTTCAAGATCAATAAGACAAGGATGTCCTTTGTCGGCACAGTTATACAGTCTGGTAGCAGAATCCTTAGGGTTAGCAATAATGGGAGAAAAGGAAATCAAAGGAGTTGATTTAGGAGAAAATGGAGAATTACAAAAAATATATCAATATGCGGATGACACAACATTAATAGTGAAGGATGTTAAAGGGGTGGAAAAAGCTATGGAAATAGTGGAAAAGTATTGTAAAGGATCAGGGGCTAAAATAAATATACATAAGACAGTTCATATGAATATAGGGAAGGGGGAGAAAATTCAAAGTGTTTTTCCTTTTAGGGAAGAAGAAAGCTTAAAGGTATTAGGATTGAGAATTGGGAAAAATGAAAGCGTAATGAGAGAAATGATGTGGGATGAAGTGATTGGGAAGATGGAAAGGGTTTTAAATTTCTGGAGACTGAGGGGGCTAACTTTAAGGGGAAAGGTGGTAGTACTGAATTCCTTAATGTTGTCAAAAATGTGGTATGTGTTGGGAGTTACACCAATGCCAATGTGGATCAGCAAACGGATAAAAGCAGTTGTTTTAAAATTCTTATGGGACTCTAAGCCATCAAAGATTGCATATGAGACAATAATAGGGGATTTGAAAGAAGGAGGGTTGGGATTGCAGGATCCGGAATTAAAGAAAAAGAGTTTTAGAGTCAAAATAGTGAAAAAGTTTTTAAATGAGGATAATCAGGCACAATGGAAAAAAGTAATGGAATTTTTTTTAAACAAATGTGGAAATATGAATATAGGATCAAATATTTTATGGATGAAACTGAAGCAAAAGATGATGTTTGGAATCCCAGAATTCTATAAGGAGGTTTTGGAAGCATGGGGGGAGTTCAAAATAAGTGTTTGTATGATGCCGGGTAGAAGAGAAGAGATATTAAATCAGCCATTGTTTCTGAATAACAATATTTTATATAATGGGGAAGAGTTGTATTTTAAACAATGGATGAATGGTGGTTTTAGGAGAGTGAAGGATATTTTATATGAAGTAAAAAAAGGGTTTTTACCTTTCCATGCCATATTAGATGAAGTAAAAGAGGTTGAAGATGATGTTAATGTGAAAATGCTAGAAAAGCAATATGAACAGTTAAAAGAAGCTATTCCTAGAGAATGGATAGAGAAAGTGGGGGAAGAAAAGGATAATGAAGGGGGAGAAATGAAGGTGTTTATAAAAGGGAAAGCGGAAAATGTTTTTTTTAATCAATATTCAGTGAAGGAAATGTATGTGTTTTTTAGGAATGGAGTTTTTAAAGAGCCTATAGCTATAAAATACTGGGAAAAAGTGTTTAAAGATGTTGATAAGAAGAGGTTATGGGAAAATTTGGGGAAGTGGTATATGAATGCAAAAATGGAACACTTGGACTTTTGTATAAGACATAATATAATATTTTCAGAATGTAAATTGTATAAATTAGGTTTAACCGAGAATGCTTTGTGCAAAGTTTGTATGATAAAAGATGAAGGATTCTTACATCTGTTTTTATCATGTACGGAATTACAGGCGTTTAGACTGCAAATGAAAACGGTGATAAAAGAAATGATGGGAGATAAAGGAGATGAAACGGAGAATGAACAAAAATGGGATTGTATGTTTTTATTTGGAGTCAACACAGAGTGTGATAAACAGAGTGTGATAAATATCTTTCTAACGGTGGCAAGATATGTGATATGGGGTAGAAGGAATTTTGTAAGAAGTAAAAATAAGAAGTTGGATCTGTGGATGTACTTTAAAAGGAAAATTGAAGAAATTTTCAGGGCACTAGAAGAGTACTGTAAAAAGGAAGATAAGATGCAGATATTACATAAAATAATAGGGAAAAATAATCCTTTTATTAAAAAAACATTGAAAGGATTAGAAGTGAACTTGTAGAAAGAGATGAGGGGTTGTATTAATGTATCTTTAATGCTTTATTCTCCTCCTTTTCGCCCCCTGTATTTATTTATTTATTTATTTATTTATAAACTTTCTTTTCCTTTTAAAGATTGTAGGGTGTAGGTAACCAA
>NC_136768.1:22039992-22057492 GCF_947034865.1 Barbatula barbatula | reverse complement strand
AGGAATTGATTGATGGACTGAATATCAAAGGGGTGAACTGTGAAATTAACAAACTGCAAAATAGAGACTATGTTGTCTCCTTTATGCACCTGCCCGTCTACCTTGATGATAGAGATATCATTGGCAAATTGGAGGGATGGGGAGTTAATCCCATATCAAAAATTAAAAGAAGATGCTACCCGGGCACTGAAATTGAGGATGGAACGAGGTTCCTTAAAGTAAGGTTCCCAAAAGGGGTGGCATCATTGCCCTACAGTACAAGGCTGGAAACAGCAGAAGGGCAGCAGCACTTTAGGGTGGTGCACAGTCACCAGGTGAGGACCTGTAGGCTGTGCATGAGCCCGGACCACCTGCCGAAAGAGTGCCCAGAGTTCAAGTGCTTCAGATGCGGAGGAAGGGGACACTTCGCAAGAGACTGCAATGGTGTCAGGTGCCCGGAGTGTCAGGAAAATTGTAATAAATGTGAATGCTGGAGGGAGGGAGAGGTAGGAGGAAGGGAAAATCGGGTGGACGGACAGGTGCATGAAGGAAACAACGAGGAGGAAGGAAAAACTGATGAAGGACAAGAAGAAGAAAATGTACAACAAAAAGAAAGCGAAGGAGGAGCGGGTAACAGAGAGAAAGGAGAAAGGGGAAAAGTAAACGAAACGGATAAAGAACAAACAATGGAGCCGGACACAAAATGGACGGCAATGGAAATATCGGACAATTTTAAGAGATATCGGGAGGATGCTGAGAAAGATGGACATGGAAGGAAGGATCAGAGGGATGAGACGGAAAGTGAAGAGGAAAGAACAAGGGACAATATGGACAAAGGCAGAGAGGAGAGAGGACAAATAAGAAGGAGATCATTAAAGGTAACACCGAATTTGGAAAATGCAAGAAAAAAGACTATGACAAGGGGCCTGGGGGGAGAAAATAGAGAATAATGGATTTTAGGTATTTATTTTCCTCTTATTTAATGGGTTTAAGCTGTGTTACTTTTAATGCAAGAGGACTGATGGACATGGGAAAATTTGAAAGAGTCAAAGAAAAGTGGAGGGGAGAAGATGTCATTGCTTTACAAGAAACAAATTGGAAAGAGAGTGTGATGATGGAATATAAAAAGAAATGGGAAGGGGATATTTTATATAATAATGGGGATGGTAGGCTTGGTAGAGGGGTAGCGTTTTTATTGAGAAAATATGATTTTGACAGAACCAAAGTGGTGTACAAAGATAATATGGGGAAATGCATGGCTGTGGAGGTAAATTACGAAGGACGTGAATTGATTTTAGTGAATGTACATGCACCAACAGAAGAGAAAGAAAAGAAAGACTTTTTTAATCGCTTAAGTAGTGTAATAAAGAAAAATAAGGAAATAACAATGATGGGGGATTTTAACACAGTCTTTAGCAAACAAGACATGGTTGAGGGGATGGTTTTTAAATCGGACACAGGGAGGAAAGAGTTAAAGGAATTGATGAGAGAAAACAACCTAATCGATGTATGGAGGGAAAGAAATGGGGGGAAAAAGGTTTATTCAAGGAAGCAAATAGTGGGGAATTTTATAGGTAAAACAAGAATTGATTATGTGTTATGTACAAGAAATGTGGAGAATTCTATTGAAAAAATCTGCTATGAAGAAACAAGGTTTAGTGATCATAGTTTTTTACGTTTTAAAATAGATTGGAATAATGTACAAAGGGGACCGGGTACATGGATTTTAAATACAGAGATCTTAAAGAAGGACGATTATGTTGCAGAGATAAAAGAAATTATAGAGAAAGAGAAGGATAATGCAATGTATAAAGAAGAAAAAAGAATGTGGTGGGAGAATGTTAAATATCTAATAAAAGGTTTTTCAATAAAGTATTGCAGAATCTTGCAAATAAGTAAAAGGCACAAAGGAAAAGAAATAAAAGAGGCGTTAGAAAGAGAATTAAATAACGAGAATAAAGACATTACAAAGATAAAAGAAATAGAGGAGAAATTGGAAGAAATAGAAGAAAAAGAATATGAGGGGCAAGATTAAGAAGTAAGTCCAAATATATGGTGGAGGGCGAGAAATGCACAAAGTTCTTGTTTGAATTGGAGAAAAAAAGGGCGAAAAGTGGAATAATAAATGAAATAAAAGGGAAAAGTGGAGAGATAGTGGAAGGGAATGGAAAAGTGCTAGAAGAGATAAAGGTTTTTATGAGGATCTTTTTAAAACAAGAGGGGTGGAAGTTGAGGTAAAACAGAAACTGTTAAATCAGATTGAAACAAATTTAAGTGACGAGGACAAAAAAGAATGTGATGAGGAAATCAAGCAAGAGGAGATTGAAAGAGCGATAGATCAACTAAATAAAAGGAAAAGCCCAGGGATGGATGGTTTGGGAAGTGAATTCTATATACGTTTTAAGGACATTTTAATAGAGATTTTAAAGGAGATTTTTAAGGAAATTTTTAAAGAGGAAGGAATGAATGAAAGGATGGGAATGGGGCTGATGAAGCTAATATATAAAAGGAAAGGTGAACAAATAGATTTAAAAAACTACAGGCCAATAACAATGTTAAACACTGATTTAAAGATACTAGCAAAGATTTTAGCAAATAGGTTAAAAGAAGTTATGCCACGAATAATAAAAACAAATCAAGCATATGCAGTAAAAGGAAGAAACACAGCAGACATAACGATGAGTATAAGGGACACAATACAATACATAAAAGAAAAGAATGAGGACGGGTATCTAATCAGCTTAGACTTCGAAAAGGCTTTTGATAGAGAGGAGGATGAATATTTGTTTGGGGTTTAAAATAGGTTTGGATTTGGGAAGAATTTTATGAAATGGATAAAGATTTTATATAAGGGGGCTCTAACAAAAATCAAATGTAACAGGTTTTTAATGGAATGTTTTAAAATAACGAGATCAATTAGACAAGGATGTCCACTCTCAGCTTTGTTATACTCTCTTGTAGCAGAACCTTTGGGCCTAGCAATAAGAAAAGAAGAGAAAATAAAAGGAATACAAATACAGGAAAGCAAATCAGAAGGGACAATTTTTCAATATGCGGATGATACAACAATACTAGTTAAAGGGAAAGAGTGTGTAAAACAGGTAATGAAGAACGTACAAGAATATTGCAAAGGATCAGGAAGTAAAGTTAATGAGGACAAGACAGCGTATATGAGGTTCGGGGCAGCGACAGTGTAATGGAAATTTTCTAGTCTAGCTTCTTGATGTGTCTATCTATATGTTTATGAAGTTTCTATCTATGTTTTCTTCTCTATGTTATCATGTTTTTCTCTATACGCGTCATACCACTCTGCCTTTGCCCTCGAGCAGATGCCAAGATGTTCTGTTTGGAATAACGGGCATCACTTCTCGGAAACCAGCTCGGGATTCTGGCTAGGGGGCAAAGGGAGGGGGTTTTCACGTAATTAATATATAAACTCTGGGTGCAGGAGGAAAGAGTGCCTTTTCTCTGCACATGCTCATTGCTTATGATGCAGATTAAACGACAATAAAATACTTTGCAAAGTACCTGATGTCTCTGTATATTGCGTTTGTCAAAATTGACTCACCTTGATTAAGGAATAAGAAAATTCCACAACAATTTGGCGACGAGGTATGGGATCACAAGGCTGACGGAGAACGGACTAGAGTTGACTGATCATCCTGGACATAGCAAATCCAGCTCTAACCCCATACAGGGACGAGAGAACTCTACTCCGGACCCCAAGCTGACGTGATCCCAAAAGAACTCAGTGCAAGGCACAAAAAGGAAAAGTGGTGAGTCAGATAGATTTCTGAATAGTCTGGGAAGAAAGGGGAGACTACTTAGCGCTAAACAGTCTGGGGGACTGATTAAAACAGTCTGGTTAAAGAGGGGAGACTACTCAGAATCGAGAGATTCTAAACAGTCTGGGGGACTGATTAAAACAGTCTGGTTAAAGAGGGGAGACTACTCAGAATCGAGAGAGATTCTAAACAGTCTGGGGGACTACTAAGAAATGATATGGATAAACCAACATACAGAGAAATGAGGAAAATTGGGGAACGGGAAGTTTACAAGGTGTACCCTATTTAAAAGAAAAAGGTAACTTTCCAGAAAACGGTACATTTAGTACCACAAAATTAGAGAAAATAAGAGAACACATGGGGAAAAAGGACATATTTAAAATGTCTACAAAAGAAAGGGAAAAATATGACGAAGCGTGTAAATGTTTAGAATTATGGGAGAGGGAAGCTAATAGA
Organism: Barbatula barbatula; assembly: GCF_947034865.1. Lineage (NCBI taxonomy): Eukaryota > Metazoa > Chordata > Actinopteri > Cypriniformes > Nemacheilidae > Barbatula > Barbatula barbatula. The sequence goes on along the minus strand of NC_136768.1, from coordinate 22,053,272 downwards.
CGTGACTATGTTTTTAAAGGAATGGCATTGGAAGAACTGCCACCACCGAAAACTCCATTGTACCCTGTTTTGCTTGAATATAATGATTTAACCCCTCTGTCTTCTTTACCCCCATCTATGACTGAGTACAAACACCAACCGGAGGATGATTGTGTCCCTCCTCACCGACATCTGAACCCGATCGAGGCAGCTCCAGTGCCCCCACCAGTATCTCCACCAGCACCAGTGCCGCACATGCCACAGCCCGCGGTGCGTCAAAAGCAAGAAAGAGTGCATCTAGCACCGACAGACAAAGAACTTTTGACATTTTGCAAAGAATTCTCACCCTCAATGAAAGAATTAGAGAGACTGTTGAAAGTCAAACTGAAACCATCTGACCTGAGAAAGTTACAGGGTAAATGGCCTGTGGAGGAAGTATTTAAAGAACATTCTGGACTTCAACCTGATGCAGATGGACCGGACATTGGTCCGTTCGAAGGACATCTCAGATCCACCTTTCTGCGGAACCTCAGAGAAGAGCTGAGACGAGAAGTGGAAAAATCGTGCATCGAGCCAGATCACATGAGAATGAGTGAGATCGTCCGTCATGCTGTACACGCCGAAAGACAAACAGGCAAGAAAGAGCTTCAGAAGAAAAACACACAAGATAAAGAACTCCACATGGCTCTAATGAATATCGGAGGAGAACACAGAAGAATAGGAAGATGGCGAGGAGGTTTTAAACCCTCTAGTAATTATGATCCAGAGAAGTGTTTCAATTGTGGAAAAACGGGGCACTGGCGAAATGATTGTCCTGAGCCTCCAGGAGCACGGAGGTCGAAGAAAAGGTAGATGGAAGTGAGGAGGTGAGGCATCATTCCGAGGGTGGTGAGTATGATTTCACTTAGCATATGCAATGAAGAAATGCTTTTTCCTACTGTATGCAATGAAGATCTGCTTAGCTCACATTCCATGATGAATGAAACCGCTTTCTGAACTTTGCTAAAATGCACAATGCTTGTGTGCAACAAACCGCTTGAATTTTTTATAGATTCAGGGGCAACAAATAGCCTACTGTGATTCACAAGAAGTGTTTAAATTTGCCAGAGTCTAAACTAGCTGTGTTTTCCCTAAATGCTAGTGGCTCTAATGTAAAATAATTTATGTCAAAAGGGTGCAATGTGAGTTGGGGAGTGTCAAATTTCAACACAGGTTTCTCATGTCTGACTGCTGCCCGATTCATTGGCTGGGCAGAGTCATAAAGTGTATGATGACAGATTGAGCATGATACCAACACGACCCGAGTGCAGCGCTCGTACAGCTGTACGATGTAGTTTTGAATTACGTAAGTACGATGTAGAATGTATTGCCTGACAGAGCCTCATGACGTTGATTACAATGGTGTGGGGAGATGTGGGTGTTTTGCTGACAAATGTGCGCACGCCATAGAATGGGTTAAAAGGGACGACGTGCAATATTCAAATTTGTTGCACGCCCATCGTGAGAATCATGCCTGTCTGTCAGCAACAAGGGGACTTGAAGTGTTTTCACACCCTAAAAAAGATTAATGATGAGTATTGACATACCAGAAATTTTGGTAAAGGTGCCCGTTCAACTGTTGGTAACAGGAAAATATTATGTTTGGGGATTAGGAACTGTGAGCCTGCTGTGATAACACCCAAGGGTAATTTTCATCCACGCAAACAGCAATACCCCCTCAAAACAGAAGCCTCAAACCAGAAGCCCTCAATGGCATAAGGCCAATATTTAATGAGTTTAAAAAGATTAAAAAAATAAAGGCATAGTTGTGCCATGCCCAAATTCACCTGTGCACACACCTTTGTTTCCAGTTTGAAAAGATAAGAGAAAAGAACACAAAGTAAAATGTCTCCAAAGTCCAGCTGGCAAAACGATTTGTTCATTTTTTGGGTCACGAAATTACTGACCGCGGCAGACAGCTGTCCGCAAAGCGTGTCTGCAATTACAGACATTGCAAGTCCAAAAGCAAAGAAGCAATTGATATCATTTTTAGGGACCGTTTCTCTGCTCAGACAGCAGAGCTCATTGCACTGACACGCGCATGCGAATTAGCAAAGAATAAAAATGTAGACATTCACAGAGATAGTAGATATACATTTGGTGTAACTGATGATTTTGGCAAATTGTGGAAACACAGAAACTTTTAAAAGCTGATGGTAAAAACATTCTTAATCAACACAGGTTGCTGATATGCTATCTGCCATTCTTCTACCAGCAGTCATTGTTGTGTGTGACTATGCCACACACACTTTTGTATCTGAAACTATTTTTTGCAGGAAGCCGACGAGCTGACCTTGCAGCAAAGCAAGCAACATCAGAGACAGATAGATTGTCTCCAGAAATCACTAACAAAACTTTTTCTCTTGCAGAGATGCAAACATTTTGCAGAACCAGCTGAGCGTGCACTCTGGGAGGAGTGCTCATGTAAATACACAGACAATGTTTGGGGAGGCCCAAATGGCCTCACCTGTTTGCCAAAACATACTTTCCCTGCTTTTGCGATTTTGACGCATGGCCTAGACCACGCGTCAAAAGGGGGGATGTTACAAGGCAATGTGTTTTTGTGTTTTTGCTCTCAAAATGTTTGTGCAGGTCAAAGGAGCAGTAGCAAACGGAGCTGACAAATCATTACACAGCTTCCAGGAAGTCATGGAAAAGACACGCCTCCCACTGCAAAAAGGTCTCCAAGGAGTGGCAACTCCAACCATAGGCCCATCAAAATGGCATCCACAATGGCTCTTCGCAATGGTCGTGCTGACTGAAGCGACAGGAGGGGCACTATTGGTGCTCGCAAAGGGAATCAACTGTTCCAGTCGGGGACGCATCGAACCCCGAGAAATTAGAGATTATAGAATTTTGTTTCTGTGCAACACTATATTCCAAGTTTAATAAAATGGTATGGGGAGGGACAGTGTTACCCAAATTCTGCTAGGTACTGGGGAACAAATATGTATTTGTGTAGAGGTACGTGTACCTCAGGTGATGTTGTGGATAAGGCAACAAAATTTGAAAATGTGGGCCATTATGTCCCCTGGGACGGCCAAATAAAAAGGCAAAGGAGAAAGTTTTAGACTAGCTCTAACTCAGAAAATTTTAATTATGAGGGAACGGGAGCAATTTCACAAATGAGAGTAAGAATATGGAAAGTGACGAAGGTTGAGCAAGTGACGAAGGTTTAAGCAAGTGATGAAGGTTTAAGCAAGTGATGAAGGTTTAAGCAAGTGATGAAGGTTTAAGCAAGTGATGAAGGTTTAAGCAGGTCAGTATTGGTGTATGAGATTGAGGAGATAAAGGACACAGGTCAGAAGGTTCAGATATCATTTCAGCCAAGGAATTTTCAGGCCGCAGAGCAGGCAGAAAAGGAGGCAGGAGAAGCAGAGCTAGAAGGTAGATACGAGAATGGCAGTATACCAATGCAAAGGCATGTGCATTGTCACTGATAGAAAAGAAAGAGGTTGGAGTGAATGACAGTTGTTGGTGGTGTATGCGACTCGAGCAGGCATGGAAAGTCAGTCCTCTGAGATTAGAGGACCGGAAAAGGCTGAAGGGTCACCCTGCAAAGTCACAACCCGGTTGACAGTTGCAAACAGCACCAACAAGGCCGAAGAAAAGACAGTGCAGAGAACCAGGTGGTAAGAAAAGTACAGAATTGAACAGTTTGGAAGTAGGGAATTAGGATTGCAGGGTAGGTTAGTTTTAGATGTGATCACCGCAGAGAAAAGCGTTGTGTGTGTAAAATGCTCAGGGTCAGTTGTTGTTTCTACATTCATGATATGACTGAACAGCCTGTTGAAGTGGTGGAATTGCTAAAGTTGGGGAGTGGGGCTGAAGCAGGTGGTGTTACCAATTCTAGTGGGATTTTAAGAATTGTTTAGATAGAAGAATGAAACCTGTAAGAGAAAGGGCGTTGCTCATCTTACATGGTCAAAGTATAAAGATTTTGGTTATCATATATGATAAAAGGGGGGAATGTAATGGAAATTTTCTAGTCTAGCTTCTTGATGTGTCTATCTATATGTTTATGAAGTTTCTATCTATGTTTTCTTCTCTATGTTATCATGTTTTTCTCTATACGCGTCATACCACTCTGCCTTTGCCCTCGAGCAGATGCCAAGATGTTCTGTTTGGAATAACGGGCATCACTTCTCGGAAACCAGCTCGGGATTCTGGCTAGGGGGCAAAGGGAGGGGGTTTTCACGTAATTAATATATAAACTCTGGGTGCAGGAGGAAAGAGTGCCTTTTCTCTGCACATGCTCATTGCTTATGATGCAGATTAAACGACAATAAAATACTTTGCAAAGTACCTGATGTCTCTGTATATTGCGTTTGTCAAAATTGACTCACCTTGATTAAGGAATAAGAAAATTCCACAACAACAGTTTTAACAGAATGTTTTAATTTTAAGGAAGTTGAAGAAATGAGGATTTTAGGGATTTTAATGGGAAAGAATCAGAGGCAAGTAAGAGAGAAAATGTGGGAGGAATTGATAACAGGAATAGAGCGGAGGTTACATTTTTGGAGAATGAGGACGTTAAATTTGAAAGGGAAGGTTTTAGTCTTGAATGTTCTAATGGCTTCAAAGTTTGTATGTGACAGAAATGCCTTTGTGGGTAGAAGGGAGGTTGAACAAATGCTTCCTCTGTTTTTTGTCGGAGGGTAAACACCCGAGGATAGCATACAACACATTATTAGGACCATTAGAAGAGGGTGGGTCGGGGTTAATGGACATTAAACAAAGGAAAAACTGCTTAAGGGTAAAAATAGTAAAAAAATTGTTGCAAGAAGAAAATGAAACAGAATGGAAGAAAGTTATGAATTATTTTTTAAACAAATGTGGGAATTTTAATTTGGGGGAGAACATTTTATGGATGAAAACAAAAAACTGGATGACGGAGGGATTACGGGATTTTTATAAAGAAATTTTAAGTGCTTGGGGGGACTTCCTAACTGTTAACAGACTATAACCTGAAAGGAAGAGAAAACATTTTAAACCAACCTCTGTTCTTAAACAAAAGTATTTTAAGAGATTGGAAAGATATCTTTTTTTAAAAATGGATGGAGGTGGAAATAACAAGGGTAAGATATGTTTTGTATGAATTTAAAGAAGGGTTTCTACCATCACAATTTATAATGGATGCAATGGAGGAAGTGCATGGTGTGTCTGGTTTTTTATTTATTCCAGTGCGTTAGCCACTACTCAAACCCGGGTAAAAGGCTCAGAAGGCATTTGGTGCTCGTCACCTACACAGTGCCAAAGTGAGAGGGAAGACGTGCTTCATCAAGACCCCACAATATGCTGCCGTGACCCGGATTCGAACCGGGGTTGCTGCGGCCACAACGCAGAGTACTAACCACTATACGATCACGGCTTGCAACCTTGGGATTGCTGCAAAGGCCTTGACTTGAGATGAAGTTTCGGTTTAACTATTCGAGAGACACAAATCAGCAGCTGAGCTCAATGCTCAGCAAACGTATTCCACCACTCGGCCATGACTATACTTGAACAATGGTCTTCTACAAGCTGTCGGGCCACAGCAGTACAACAAGGAGGCGGGAGTTTAACGGGTGAGCCTAAAGTTTGGCCACCAGGAGGTGCGCCTAAAAAGGGCAGATTCAAAGTCTGATGCTCTACCGACTGAGCTATACGGGCTCGTCTTGGAGCGCGCCGCAGTTCTTGTGGAATGCATCCTACAAAATGATGGCACCCTATATCAAGAGAGACAACTCGTGACTGTTTGGTAGTACTGGCAGACATGACACTCAAAGCGAGGCCTTGCCAGTGCAGTCGGTAACGCATGCGAATCTTAATCGCAGTGTCGTGGTTTTGAACCCTTCGTTGCTCCTCTGCGGGAGTGCCCTGGCTAGCAGGCCTAGTGCTGGGGCCTTCTTGGGACGAGTAAAACTTCAGATTGCCCTTGTTCAGGTGTCAGTCATGGTCCCACTGTTTCCCAGAGCTAAAGAAACCGAATTGCGACCCCCAAATTTTCAAGGCACTGCAGAAAGACTTTCCATTTCTCAAAACGTGTACTATCAGTAAACAACAGAAAGAAGGACTTGGGGTTGAGGAAAAGACCCCCCTGACGACAGTTTGCTGAAGCAAGTGAACACACTGCCCGACTCTAACAGCATCTGTTCTTTAACACGCTTATGCAGCCCTGCCCTTAGCAAAGCCCCAAAAATAACACAAACTCACAGTGGTTCCCCTCCACGGAAACCTTTAGTAAAAGCCGAAAAAATTATGCGTAGATAAAGAGAATCTCGAGCTTTGCCAATCTGTCCACGAACCAGCGTGCACACTATATCACGCCACAATGTTCACAGAGGGTCATTTCTCCTGCAGGCTCCTCTCAGACCACTTCAATTGAGAGGAGGAAAATAAGTAAAAATCAATTCCATCCCCAAATAACTCCAATCGCCTCTGACGAGGTGCCGACGACGCTGATTGCACGCTGACCACAGGTAATCAGATTAAAATCTGCCTTATTAACAGATTTGTCCAACTCTGACAAATGCCAGACGAGGACCTCAGACATTAGTGTAAGGCTTGGACTTTTGGAGCAAGCATACTGCTGTCCGTAATGTGGAAATCTGCTATGGACACCCGAAAAAAGTAAGTCACATTGCAAAGGGTTTGCCCGAGATGAAGTGTGGGTTTTTCTCCTCTAGAGAGACAAATCAACAGCTGAGTTCAATGCACCACACACATAGTTGGCAGGATTGTAACCTGCGCGGGGAGACCCCGATGTATTTCTAGCCCGACAACAGCACGTCACGATTTTGACGGAAATGATGTTTTTTCCATCTAAAAAAGAGGAAGTGCATGGTGTGTCTGGTTTTTTATTTATTCCAGTGCGTTAGCCACTACTCAAACCCGGGTAAAAGGCTCAGAAGGCATTTGGTGCTCGTCACCTACACAGGGCCAAAGTGAGAGGGAAGACGTGCTTCATCAAGACCCCACAATATGCTGCCGTGACCCGGATTCGAACCGGGGTTGCTGCGGCCACAACGCAGAGTACTAACCACTATACGATCACGGCTTGCAACCTTGGGATTGCTGCAAAGGCCTTGACTTGAGATGAAGTTTCGGTTTAACTATTCGAGAGACACAAATCAGCAACTGAGCTCGATGCTCAGCAAACGAAGTCCGCAGGATTCGAACCTGCGCGGGGAGACCCCAATGGATTTCTAGTCCATCGCCATAACCACTCGGCCACGACTACACTTGAACAATGGTCTTCTACAAGCTGTCGGGCCACAGCAGTACAACAAGGAGGCGGGAGTTTAACGGGTGAGTCTAAACTTTGGCCACCTGGAGGTGGGCCTAAAAAGGGCAGATTCAAAGTCTGATGCTCTACCGACTGAGCTATACAGGCTCGTCTTGGAGCGCGCCGCAGTTCTTGTGGAATGCATCCTACAAAATGATGGCACCCTACATCAAGAGAGACGACTCGTGACCGTTTGGTAGTACTGGCAGACATGACACTCAAAGCGAGGCCTGGCCAGTGCAGTCGGTAACGCATGCGAATCTTAATCGCAGTGTCGTGGTTTTGAACCCTGCGTTGCTCCTCTGCGGGAGTGCCCTGGCTAGCAGGCCTAGTGCTGGGGCCTTCTTGGGACGAGTAAAACTTCTGACGGGGGTTCTCTGAAAACAAGCGCGGCGGTGCTACGTGTTTGCTCGTAGTTTTGCCATGCTTTGGCACTTTAATTCCGATACAAACGGAGCGACGTGTCCGAGGAAAGTACTGCGTCGTTTTCTGTCGCTATCCCCGACTTGCTATACACACATCCGTCTCTGTGGCGCAATCGGTTAGCGCGTTCGGCTGTTAACTGAAAGGTTGGTGGTTCAAGCCCACCCAGGGACGAGAGAAGCTTTTCCTTGCTATGTTGAACACAGCTGCAGCAGTTGTGTTCTGCAGCACCCCATCACGCGGTGTCCTGACAGCGAAGCTGGCTCAACAGAGCCTTACTCTATAACAATAAGGTATTTCTAGCCGAAACGCCAGCAAGGAAAAGAAGCCTCTGAGCTTCCCAAATTGAGAGCTAAACCTGGTCCGCTTACGTGAAAGCAGGGGTCCTGAGTGACGGACACTTCAGAAAGGGCAACACCGTATTGCCCTTGTTCAGGTGTCAGTCATGGTCCCACTGTTTCCCAGAGCTAAAGAAACCGAATTGCGACCCCCAAATTTTGTACTAAACGTGTACTATCAGTAAACAACAGAAAGAAGGACTTGGGGTTGAGGAAAAGACCCCCCTGACGACAGTTTGCTGAAGCAAGTGAACACACTGCCCGACTCTAACAGCATCTGTTCTTTAACACGCTTATGCAGCCCTGCCCTTAGCAAAGCCCCAAAAATAACACAAACTCACAGTGGTTCCCCTCCACGGAAACCTTTAGTAAAAGACGAAAGATTTATGCGTAGATGAAGAGAATCTCGAGCTTTGCCAATCTGTCCACGAACCAGCGTGCACACTATGTCACGCCACAATGTTCACAGAGGGTCATTTCTCCTGCAGGCTCCTCTCAGACCACTTCAATTGAGAGGAGGAAAAGAAGTAAAAATCAATTCCATCCCCAAATAACTCCAATCGCCTCTGACGAGGTGCCGACGACGCTGATTTCGCACGCTGACCACAGGTAATCAGATTTAAATCTGCCTTATTAACAGATTTGTCCAACTCTGACAAATGCCAGACGAGGACCTCAGACATTAGTGTAAGGCTTGGACTTTTGGAGCAAGCATACTGCTGTCCGTAATGTGGAAATCTGCTATGGACACCCGAAAAAAGTAAGTCACATTGCAAAGGGTTTGCCCGAGATGAAGTGTGGGTTTTTCTCCTCTAGAGAGACAAATCAACAGCTGAGTTCAATGCACCGCACACATAGTCGGCAGGATTGTAACCTGCGCGGGGAGACCCCGATGGATTTCTAGCCCGACAACAGCACGTCACGACTTTGCAGGAAATTATGTTTTTTTTATTTTTTTCCATCTAAAAAAGAGGAAGTGCATGGTGTGTCTGGTTTTTTATTTATTCCAGTGCGTTAGCCACTACTCAAACCCGGGTAAAAGGCTCAGAAGGCATTTGGTGCTCGTCACCTACACAGGGCCAAAGTGAGAGGGAAGACGTGCTTCATCAAGACCCCACAATATGCTGCCGTGACCCGGATTCGAACCGGGGTTGCTGCGGCCACAACGCAGAGTACTAACCACTATACGATCACGGCTTGCAACCTTGGGATTGCTGCAAAGACCTTGACTTGAGATGAAGTTTCGGTTTAACTATTCGAGAGACACAAATCAGCAGCTGAGCTCGATGCTCAGCAAACGTAGTCGGCAGGATTCGAACCTGCGCGGGGAGACCCCAATGTATTTCTAGTCCATCGCCTTAACCACTCGGCCACGACTACACTTGAACAATGGTCTTCTACAAGCTGTCGGGCCACAGCAGTACAACAAGGAGGCGGGAGTTTAACGGGTGAGCCTAAAGTTTGGCCACCAGGAGGTGCGCCTAAAAAGGGCAGATTCAAAGTCTGATGCTCTACCGACTGAGCTATACGGGCTCGTCTTGGAGCGCGCCGCAGTTCTTGTGGAATGCATCCTACAAAATGATGGCACCCTACATCAAGAGAGACGACTCGTGACCGTTTGGTAGTACTGGCAGACATGACACTCAAAGCGAGGCCTGGCCAGTGCAGTCGGTAACGCATGTGAATCTTAATCGCAGTGTCGTGGTTTTGAACCCTGCGTTGCTCCTCTGCGGGAGTGCCCCGGCTAGCAGGCCTAGTGCTGGGGCCTTCTTGGGACGAGTAAAACTTCTGATTGCCCTTGTTCAGGTGTCAGTCATGGTCCCACTGTTTCCCAGAGCTAAAGAAACCGAATTGCGACCCCAAAATTTTCAAGGCACTGCAGAAAGACTTTCCATTTCTCTAAACGTGTACTATCAGTAAACAACAGAAAGAAGGACTTGGGGTTTAGGAAAAGACCCCCCTGACGACAGTTTGCTGAAGCAAGTGAACACACTGCCCGACTCTAACAGCATCTGTTCTTTAACACGCTTATGCAGCCCTGCCCTTAGCAAAGCCCCAAAAATAACACAAACTCACAGTGGTTCCCCTCCACGGAAACCTTTAGTAAAAGACGAAAGACTTATGCGTAGATGAAGAGAATCTCGAGCTTTGCCAATCTGTCCACGAACCAGCGTGCACACTATGTCACGCCACAATGTTCACAGAGGGTCATTTCTCCTGCAGGCTCCTCTCAGACCACTTTAATTGAGAGGAGGAAAATAAGTAAAAATCAATTCCATCCCCAAATAACTCCAATCGCCTCTGATGAGGTGCCGACGACGCTGATTGCACGCTGACCTAAGGTAATCAGATTTAAATCTGCCTTATTAACAGATTTGTCCAACTCTGACAAATGCCAGACGAGGACCTCAGACATTAGTGTAAGGCTTGGACTTTTGGAGCAAGCATACTGCTGTCCGTAATGTGGAAATCTGCTATGGACACCCGAAAAAAGTAAGTCACATTGCAAAAGGTTTGCCCGAGATGAAGTGTGGGTTTTTCTCCTCTAGAGAGACAAATCAACAGCTGAGTTCAATGCACCGCACACAAAGTCGGCAGGATTGGAACTTGCGCAGGGAGACCCCGATGGATTTCTAGCCCGACAACAGCACGTCACGACTTTGCCGGAAATTATGTTTTTTTATTTTTTTCCATCTAAAAAAGAGGTAGCGGCATCGACGTCCGCATCATTCGAGGCTTTATTCGCATTATTCGAGTCGAGGCTCACCGCTAAGGAAAAATGTCTTCCCACAAGCTTTCTTGCAGTGTTTTTTGCATTTTCATTTAGACAGTGTGAACGTGTACTGTGGTACGTTTCCTTGCGCTTTCACCATAGTTTCATGAAAAACGTTATCCCCTTATTGTTGGGCGATTGTCAAAATAAGTCTTTTGCCCTGGGCTTGAAAAATCTCTCTGCCCAAATGTGCTTTACTTATCATTTCTGTGTGTGTGTGTGCGTGAAATCACATTAACGTTTCAGACATGGGCAATTTGTTGTGCTTTATATTTTGCTTGGGTGTATTGCCCTTTGGCTCATTTCGTACCATTGGCAGTTGTCAGTATGAAAAGCAGCGTGTGCTACTGATACTTGACGTTAACTTAACCCCGGTTGAAAACCTGCCGATGTCTTAGTTTATCATCAGAAAAACCTTCCGTCTTCTATGTGTTTCATCGTTCCACAAGTACAGCGCTACAACCCCTCGGAAGGGGTTCTGATTGGACGCCCTGTAAAAGAGAATGCTCCTCTGAGAGGTCCCACCGAGACTTGAATTCGGACCGCTGGATTCAGAGTCCAGAGTGCTAAACATTACACCATGGAACACTGTGTCGAGTGGTTGACGGCCCGCTAGGCGCAGGAGAAAATCCACCCTGATCGGGGTGCACAAATTAGCTCTGCGGTAAAGTAATGAACAGACGAAGCCTTGCCGAAACCCGGGATCGAACCAGGGACCTTTAGATCTTCAGTCTAACGCTCTCCCAACTGAGCTATTTCGGCCACATAATACATCTTGTGCAAAGGCCCGCTAAGCTCACAAGGAAAGGCCAACCGGTCCAGGGTGCAAAAATATCTCTGCGGTAAAGCAATGCCTGGGCTTGAAAAATCTCTCTGCCCAAATGTGCTTTCGTTCAAATGGAAGAGCGCTTGTTTTGCATGCGAGAGGTAGTGCCATCGACGTCCGCATTATTCTAGGCTTTATTCTCTCACCGCTTTATATAGGCTCACCGCTAAGAAAAAATGTCCTCCCACAAGCTTTCTTGCAGTGTTATTTGCATTTTCATTTAGACAGTGTGAACGTGTGCTGTGGTGCGTTTCCTTGCGCTTTCACCGTACTTTCATGAAGAGCGTTATACAAAAGAGCCATAGCCGATACGAGGTTACCGTGTGAACAACTCGTAATTAACTATGTTTGGGGTAAGACCACATCATTTACTTTCGACCTATGCGCTGTCATAAATTGTGGGGGAAAAAATAGCTCATAGAGGGGGTACGAGGTAAATGTATGTATGGACGGGAATATGGACAGTGTTTGTAAGGCGTACCAGTCTAGGCAAACCCATAGGGGAGAATGGTGTCCGTCATGGAATAAGGTAATAGCATATACCGGTGGTTGGACCCCGGAAAGAACCTAGCCTTTGGACCCGTACCTCGGCAAAATTTGATTTCAAAATGCAAAGAGATTACAGAGCAAGTCAAAATCCACTCACCCTTTCAATATCCACCAGAACGGGATCAGCCAATTATACAGGGGAGTTTTTCCTTATAATGGGGGTGCACATGCAAGGAACAGATAGAAAAGCAGTAATAAAATTTGTTGTGGACAGTTCACCTGAGGAGGAAAGAAATGAGACAATAGCTGAGCCATTATCGGTAGGACAAAAGAATGGAGTGGTAGAAATAGATTACACCATGTTAAAACCGGAAGATTTGAAAGAAAGAGCAACAGGATATGGGGAAAATAATTTGTGGCTGGAATGGATAATTACCACGGCCAGAGAACAGAGGTTAGATGATTGTGTAGGATGTGCTAATGCAAGACCCCATTTATATATTGAACCAGCCCCGTTGTACCAAAACGATACGTGGGGTTATGAGTGTATGCTGACACGGATGGCCAGTCCAAAAAATTGTACCACATTGGCAACAATATTCCCACCAATAACCAACCTTTCACAGGCAGGTCCATTTACACCAAAGAAAGCAAATTATACCTGTTATGATATTAAACGTCAATCACCAACCAGCAACCTGGGGGAGATAAATAAGGAGTGGTGTGATCAGATCATAGTAGATAATGGGACTAGAATAGGTACGTGGGCTAGGGCAGGTTTGTATTATTAGTGTGGAGATCGAAGATTGTTTACTAGGATACCTGAGAAGGCAAAGGGAGTGTGTGCTTTGGTAAGACTGGGAGCTCCAATAACCCTGATAGGTGACAGAGCAGTCAGAACGGAATCCGTGAATTCAGCAACATTGACTAGAAGACGTAGGAGACACATCATTACAAAGAGAGCAATAGGTTCAAGTGTAGATTTATCATTAAATAGTCCTACGTATATCGATGCTATAGGGATTCCCCGAGGTGTACCAGATGAATATAAGCTAGCGAACCAAGTGGCAGCAGGTTTTGAGAATACACCATTAATAGCTGCTCTTTTTTCAGTCACCCCAAACAAGAATGTAGATAGGATTAATT
>NC_136768.1:22004992-22009992 GCF_947034865.1 Barbatula barbatula | reverse complement strand
AGGACATAGAGCCTTTAATGGATGGAGTGAAAATAAATGGCATAGACTGCGCAGTTAAAAGGCTCCAAAATAGGGAGTACGTTGTCTCCTTCATGCATTTGCCCGCTTACACTGCTGATGTGGATGTTCTTAACAAACTGGAGGGATGGGGAGTAACCCCCATCTCTAAAATTAAACGAAGAGTGTATCCGGGCACCATTATTGAGGATGGGACAAGGTTTGTAAAAACACGATTCCCGAAAGAAGTTGCCTCCCTCCCGTACAGCACAAAAATAGAGACGGCAGAGGGACCACAGTATTTCCGGGTGATGCACAGCCACCAGGTGAAGACCTGTCGGCTGTGCATGAGCCCGGATCATGTGGTGAAGGATTGTCCGGACTTTAAGTGCTTTAAGTGCGAAGAGAGGGGGCACTTCGCGAGGGACTGCAATGCAGTAAGGTGCCCAGATTGCAAATTGGCTTTAAACAACTGTGTGTGTGGGATGAGTATTGTGGAGGAGGAGAAGCAGGTAGACGGGCAGATGCATGAACAAGACAATGAAGAGCCAGAGGAGGGATTAAGAGGATTACAAAATGACGAATCAACAGGGAATAAAAATACTGAGGACCAAGAGGAAGAGTGTAATGGACATGAGACGCAAGCACAACAAGAGGAGGATACACGGACACAGATGGACCTGACTGAAAGTTCGCAAAGAAGGATGGACACTGTGGAACCAAATGGTCAAAGTGAAGAGGAAAAAGAAGAGGAGCAATTGAAGCCTAGTAAAAGAAGAAGATCAATCAAGGTATCGCCCAATTTAGAGACTGCTAGGAAAAAAATGCTTAAAGAGGACTCAATTGAGACAAGCAATAAGTATGACGTGTTAAAGGATTTTCAGGAGGATGATCTAAAATGATGCGTTTTATTAATATCTTTATATGCGTCATGCTTTTAAGATTTGTTACCTTTAACGCTAGAGGACTGTTAGACATAAGGAAATTTGAGAAAGTGAAAGAAATGTGTAAAGGTGAGGACGTGTTTTTACTACAAGAAACTAACTGGAGGGAAGGCTTTATGACTGAAATAACGGAAAGGTGGAATGGAGAAATAATATATAACAATGGTGATGGTAGAATGGGCAGAGGAGTAGCGTTTTTAATACAAGAAAACAGTGGTGTAACGTGTAAAAAAATCTATAATGATAAAGAGGGAAAATGTATAGCAGCAGAAATGGAGTTTGAAGGAAAAAAGGTGATTGTAGTCAACGTTCATGCACCAACAATAGAGAGTGAAAAAAGCGAGTATTTTAGAGTGTTAAGAGAGTTTTTAAAGAAATACAAGGAAGTGATTATGATGGGTGATTTCAATACTGTGTTTAGCAAATTAGAAATGGCGGAGGGAATGGTTTTTAAAGCGGATAAAGGAAGGAAAGAATTGAAATGGTTAATGGATGAAAACAACATGATTGATATATGGAGAGAAAGAAATGAAAGGAAAAAAGAATACTCAAGGAGGCAGCTAGTCGGGAACTTTATGTGTAAAACAAGAATAGATTTTGTTTTATGCACAAGGAATATTGAAGGTTTTATAGAAAAAATAAAATATGAAGAAACAAGCTTAAGCGACCATGAGCCAATTTTTATGCAAATAGACTGGAATACAGCGAAAAGAGGGCCGGGAGTATGGGTTTTAAATACAGAGATTTTAAAGAATGAAGGCTATATTTTAAGTGTTAAAGGAATTATTGAAACGGAAAAGGAGAACGGAATGTACATCGAAGACAAAAGAATATGGTGGGAAAATACTAAATTTTTAGTTAAAAAGTTTACAATAAAATACTGCAAGTTAATACAGAAAAGTAAGAGAAATAAGGAGAGCGAAACAAGAGAAAAATTGACAAAAGAATTAAATGAGAATGGGAAAGATATACAAAAAATAATGGAATTAGAGGGGAAATTAAGAGAAATGGAAGAGAAAAAATATGAGGGAGCAAGATTAAGAAGTAAAGCTAAATACACGGTGGAGGGTGAAAAATGTACAACATTTTTCTTTGATCTAGAAAAAAGAAGAGGGAAAGCAGAAATGATAAAAGAAATAAGAGGGAATAATGGTGTAGTTGTGGAAACAAACGAGGAAATACTAAGAGAAATAAAAGCATATTATGAGAATTTGTTCAGGACAGAGGGAGTGAAAGAAGAAGAGAGACTGGAGTTACTGAAACAAATAAAAACAACAGTTGGAGAACTACATAAAAAAGAGTGTGATGAGGGGATAAGAGAAGAAGAGATAAAAAGAGCTATAAGTGAATTAAACAAAAAGAAAAGTCCGGGTATAGATGGTTTGGGGAGTGAATTTTATATAGTTTTAAAGGAGTTTATAACTAGCATTTTAAAAGAAGTATATGTAGATATCTTTAAGAAAGGAGAACTGAATCAAAGAATGGGAATGGGTTTAATGAAGTTGATCTACAAGCGGAAAGGAGAGAAGATAGAGTTAAAGAACTACAGGCCAATTACGATGCTTAATACTGATTTAAAGATTCTATCTAAAATCTTAGCCAACAGATTGAAGGAAGTAATGCCGAGTATAATTAAAACAAACCAAGTGTACGGAGTGAAAGGAAGAGATATAGCAGATACAACAATAAGTATAAAAGAAATAATAAGATACATACACGAAAAGAATAAAAAAGGGTATATAATTAGTTTAGATTTTGAGAAAGCATTTGACAGGGTAGAACATAGCTTTTTATTTGATGTTTTAAAGAGTTTTGGTTTCGGAGAGAATTTTGTCAAATGGATTTTATACAAAGGTGCGGTAACAAAAATTAAATGTAACGGGTTTGTAACAGAGTGTTTTAAAGTCACGAGATCGATAAGGCAAGGATGTCCACTTTCAGCTCTTTTATATTCTTTAGTTTCTGAACCACTAGGTCTGGCTATAAAACAAGAAGAGGGAATAAAAGGAATCAATGTCGAGGGAGAAGAGAACAAAATATTTCAATATGCGGATGACACTACAGTGATAGTAAAGGATTTAGAGAGTGTTAAAAAAGCAATGAGAATAGTACAGGTGTTTTGTAAGGGATCAGGAGCAAAAATAAATGGAGAAAAAACTGTGTATATGAGATGCGGAAAGGCGAAAGATTTAACAAATAGTTTTGCTTTTAAAGAAACAAAAGAAATAAAGATTTTAGGTGTTTTAATGGGAATGGACGAAAAGAAGGTAGGAGGAACAATGTGGGAAGAATTATTAGGGGGTATCGAAAGGAGGATGAATTTTTGGAAACTGAGAACTTTAACTTTGAAAGGCAAGGTATTAATTCTGAATGTTTTAATGGTTTCAAAACTATGGTATGTTTTATATGTATCATCTATGCCGTTGTGGGCAGAAAAAAGGCTGAAAAAATGCTTTTTAGATTTTTTATGGGAAGGGAAGCCAGCAAGGATTGCATACAACACCCTAATTGGAGCAGTGGAGAAGGGAGGATTGGGCTTAATGGATTTTGAACAAAGAAAGAATAGTTTAAGAGTGAAAATAATACAAAAGTACTTAGACGAAGAAAACAAAACGGCATGGAAAAAGACAATGGAATATTTTTTAAGTAAATGTGGGAACTTTAATCTAGGGGATAATATACTGTGGATGAGAGCAAAGAAATGGATGACAGATGAGTTGCCAGATTTTTATAAAGAACTGATGAGTGCTTGGGGGAATTTTTTAAATAATGTACTTTTTAACCCACAAGGTAGAGAGAACATTTTAAATCAGCCTCTATTCTTAAACAACCGCATTTTGAATCAAGGAAAGGATATTTTTTTTAAGAAATGGTGGGAGCTGGGAATTACAAAAGTAAGAGATGTCTTATACGAGTTTAAGGAGGGTTTTTTACCAGTGCAGTATATTGTAGATGTAATGGAGGAGGCAAAGGAGGATTATAGCAGACAGGAGATAATAAACAAATACGAAATAATCAAAGAGGCAATATCAAAAGACTGGATAAAGAGAATTGAAAGCATGGAAGAGGGAAAAGAAAAAGAGGTGTATGTAAAGTTGGGAGGAAAATTGTATGGTTTTAAAACATGTACGGTGAAGATGTTTTATGTTTTCTTTAGAGATGGTGTTTTTAAAGAGCCAACTGTAAATGGATATTGGGTGCAGAAATTCAAAGATCTAAAAGAAGAATGTATATGGAGAAACATGAAGGGGAGGTGTGTGGAAACAAAATTGGAATGTTTGGAATATTATATAAGACATAAAGTGGTTTTTACTGAGGCTGTTTTAAATAAAATAGGACTTGAAGAAAACGCTCTGTGTAAAGTGTGCCAGGAAAAGGAAGAGGGGATTTTACATATGTTTTTATATTGTAAAGAATTGGAGGATTTTTTAAGAAAATGTAAATGTTTAATCGAAGATTTGACCGAGGAGTGGGATGAAAATATAATGGAATGGAACAGAGTGGTGATGTTTGGTTGGGAAAAGAAGTGTCAAAACAAAAGCTTTATCAATCTGTGTGTAATGCTAATGAAAAGTGCAATTTGGGAGAGAAGAACTGTGGCTAAAAAGGAAAAAATTGTGTTGGATGTTTGGGCTGTATTTAAAAGGAAAACAGAACTATATATCGAAAGACTGTATGTGTATTTTAAAGGGGAAAATATGTTGGATGCTTTTTATAATGTTTTTACCCCAAAAGTTTATTGTGGTTTAAAAGGTTTAATGTGGGAGCTGCCGGGAAGCGAAGGAGATTTTTTAAAATAATGGTGTATGTAAATGGAAGATATGTGATGTAGAGATGATTGTAGAAAAAAAAAAAGCATGCCCGCTCTCGTCTGATCTCGGAAGCCAAGCAGGGTTGGGCCTGGTCAGTACTTTGATGGGAGACCACCTGGGAATACCAGGTGCTGTAAGCTTTAACCCAAAGTGGACTTATGGCTGCTTTCTTTTTGAGTAGAGATTGGTGGCACAGCTTTCGCTTGCGGCCACACCGTCTGATCTCGGAAGCCAAGCAGTGTCGGGC
>NC_136768.1:21942492-21999992 GCF_947034865.1 Barbatula barbatula | reverse complement strand
GTACGACACCCAAATGAGTAAAATGAGCGACGCGGAATGTGATTGCAGGAGCGCATAGGGCGGTTAGCTCAGTTGGTTAGAGCGTGGTGCTAATAACGCCAAGGTCGCGGGTTCGATCCCCGTACTGGCCACTGACTTTTCCCTGGCAAAATGGTAAAATGATGCTGGGGTCGTTCGCCGAAAGGCTTGCACAAGACAGATGATGTGGCCGAAATAGCTCAGTTTGGTAGAGCCTTGGTTCGATCCCGTGTTTCGGTAAGGCTTCATCTCCGCATTACTTTACCGCAGAGCTAATTTGTGCACCCCGATCCGGGAAGCTTTCCTCGTGCGCCTAGCGGGCTGACAACCAATCGACACAGTGTTCCCTGGTGTAATGTTTAGCACTCTGAATCCAGCGATCCCAGTTCAAATCTCGGTGGGACCTCTCAGCGCAGCATTCTCTTTAACATCCAATCTGTCTGGAATTGCTTTTGCCCAACGGTTTGAACCTTTCTACTAGCTTGTTGGCGCACGATTGAAATTCTTCTGCATTTTTTCGCTTACTAGACGCCTCCATCCACAAACACTCGCAGGCGAGAGATAAAGTAGCATTTTTAATCCTTTTATGGCAATTGGACTCTGAATCCAACGATCAGAATTCAAGTCTCGTTGGGACCTCTCAGCACAGCATTCTCTTCTATGGGGCCCATGTCTGGAATTGCTTCTGCCCAACGGTTTGAGCCTTTCTACTAGCATGTTGGCGCACAAGTGAAATTCTGCTGACATTTTTCGCATACTAGACGCCTCTATCCATAAACACTCGCAGGCGAGAGATAAAATAGCATTTTTAATCCCTTTTAACTACGGTGAAAGCGCAAGGAAACGCACCACAGCACACGTTCACACTGTCTAAATGAAAATGCAAATAACACTGCAAGAAAGCTAGTGGGAAGACATTTTTCCTTAGCGGTGATCCTCGACTCGAATAATGCGAATAAAGCCTCGATTAATGCGGACGTCGATGCCGCTAACTCTCGCATGCAAAGCGATCGTACTTCCATTTGAACAAACTCACCTGAAGTGTTGCCACTTGACAGTACGACACTCAAAGGAGCGCAATCAGCGACCCGTAACGTGACCGCGGGAGTGTTCAATCAGACCGGTTAGCTCAGTTGGTTAGAGCATGGTGCTAATAACGGCAAGGGCGAGGTTTAGATCGCCTTACTGGCCCCTGGCATCTTGTCCATCTCTCATTTCTAAAATGATGCTGGGGTCGTTCGCAGAAACGCCTGCACAAGACAGATGATGTGGTCGAAATAGCTCAGTTGGGAGAGCGTTAGACTGAAGATCTAAAGATCCCTGGTTTCGGCAAGGCTTCGTCTGTACATTACTTTACCGCAGAGCTAATTTTTGCACCCCGATCAGGGGAGCTTTTCTCGTGCGCCTAGCGGGCCGACAACCACTCGACACAGTGTTCCATGGTGTAATGTTTAGCACTTTGGACTCTGAATCCAGCGATCCCAGTTCAAATCTCGGTGGGACCTCTCAGCGCAGCATTCTCTTTAACTGGGCATCCAATCTGTCTGGAATTGCTTCTGCCCAACGGTTTGAGCCTTTCTACAAGCTTATTGGCGCACGATTGAAATTCTTCTGCATTTTTCCGCTTACTAGACGCCTCTATCCACAAACACTCGCAGGCGAGAGATAAGTAGCATTTTTAATCCTTTTATAGCATTTGGACTCTGAATCCAGCGATCCGAATTCAAGTCTCGGTGGGACCTCTCAGCGGAGCATTCTCTTTTACAGGGCGTCCAATCAGAACCCCTTCCGAGAGGTTGTAGCGCTGTACTTGTGGAACAATGAAACACATAGAAGACGGAAGGTTTTTCTGATGATAAACTAAGACATCGGCAGGTTTTCAACCAGGGTTCAGTTAACGTCAAGTTTCAGTAGCACATGCTGCTTTTCATACTGACAACTGCCAATGGTACGAAATGAGCCAAAGGGCAATACACCCAAGCAAAAAATACAGCACAACAAATTGCCCATGTCTGAAACGTTAATGTGATTTAACGCACGCACACACACACACACACACACACACACACACAGAAATGATAAGTAAAGCACATTTGGGCAGAGAGATTTTTCATGCCCAGGGCAAAGGACTTATTTTGACAATCGCCCAAGAATAAGGGGATAACGCTTTTCATGAAACTACGGTGAAAGTGAAAGGAAACGCACCACAGCACACGTTCACACTGTCTAAATGAAAATGCAAATAACACTGCAAGAAAGCTAGTGGGAAGACATTTTTCCTTAGCGGTGAGCCTCGACTTGAATAATGCGAATAAAGCCTTGAATAATGTGGAAGTCGATGCCGCTACCTCTCGCATGCAAAGCGAGCGCTCTTCCATTTGAACAAACTCACCGGAAGTGTTGCCACTTAACAGTACGACACTCAAAGAAGCGCAATCAGCGACCCGGAACGTGACCGCGGCAGTGTTCAATCAGGCCGGTTAGCTCAGTTGGTTAGAGCATGGTGCTAATAACGGCAGGGGCGAGGTTTAGAACCCCTTACTGGCCCCTGGCATCCTGTACATCTCTCATTTCTAAAATTATGCTGGGCTCGTTTGCGGAAAGGCCTGCACAAGACAGATGACGTGGCCGAAATAGCTCAGTTGGGAGAGCGTTAGACTAAAGATCCCTGGGTCAGTTTCCGCAAGGCTTCGCCAGCGCATTGCTTTACCGCAGAACTATTTGTGCACCCTGGACCGGGTGGCGTTTTCTTGTGTGCCTGACGTGGTTACAACCACTTGACACAGGGTTCCATGGTGTAATGGTTAGCACGCTGGACTCTGAATCCAGCGATCCGAATTCAAGTCTCTGTGGGACCTCTCAGCGGAGCATTCTCTTTTACAGGGCGTCCAATCAGAACCCCTTCCGAGGGGCCCATGTCTGGAATTGCTTCTGCCCAACGGTTTGAGCCTTTCAACTAGCACGAACTAACTGGAACTGTTGTCACTTAACGGTACGATTTTTCGAGATTTTTCATGCCCAGGGCAAAGGACTTATTTTGACAATCGCCCAACAATAAGGGGATAACGCTATTCATGAAACTACGGTGAAAGCACAAGGAAACGCACCACAGTACACGTTCACACTGTCTAAATGAAAATGCAAATAACACTGCAAGAAAGTTTGTGGGAGGACATTTTTACTTAGCGGTGAGCCTATATAAAGCGGTGAGAGAATAAAGCCTCGAATAATGCAGAAGTCGATGGAGCTACGTCTCGCATGCAAAACGAGCGCTCTTCCATTTGAACGAACTAACCGGAACTGTTGCCACTTAACAGTACGACACCCAAATGAGTAAAATCAGCGACGCGGAATTTGATTGCAGGAGCTCATAGGCCGGTTAGCTCAGTTGGTTAGAGCGTGGTGCTAATAACGCCAAGGTCGCGGGTTCAATCCCCGTACTGGCCACTGACTTTTTCTCTGGCATCCCGTCCATCTCTCATTGGTAAAATTATGCTGGGGTCGTTCGCCGAAAGGCTTGCACAAGACAGATGATGTGGCCGAAATAGCTCAGTTGGAAGAGCTTTAGACTGAAGATCTAAAGGTCCCTGGTTCGATCCCGAGTTTTGGCAAGGCTTCGTCTGTGCATTACTTTACCGCAGAGCTAATTTGTGCACCCCGATCCGGGGAGCTTTTCTCGTGCGCCTAGCGGGCTGACAACCACTCTACACAGTGTTCCATGGTGTAATGTTTAGCACTCTGAATCCAGCGATCCCAGTTCAAATCTCGGTGGGACCTCTCAGCGCAGCATTCTCTTTAACTGGGCATCCAATCTGTCTGGAATTGCTTCTGCCCGACGGTTTGAACCTTTCTACTAGCTTGTTGGCGCACGATTGAAATTCTTCTGCATTTTTTCACTTACTAGACGCCTCTATCCACAAACACTCGCAGGCGAGAGATAAAGTAGCATTTTTAATCCTTTTATAGCAATTGGACTCTGATTACAGCGATCCGAATTCAAGTCTCGGTGGGACCTCTCAGCACAGCATTGTCTTTTATGGGGCCCATGTCTGGAATTGCTTCTGCCCAACGGTTTGAGCCTTTCTACTAGCATGTTTGCGCATGAGCGAAATTCTTCTGCATTTTTTCGCGTACTAGACGCCTCTATCCACAAACACTCGCAGGCGAGTGATAAAGTAGCATTTTTAATCCCTTTAAACTACGGTGAAAGCGCAAGGAAACGCACCACAGCACACGTTCATACTGTCTAAATGAAAATGCAAATAACACTGCAAGAAAACTAGTGGGAAGACATTTTTCCTTAGCGGTGAGCCTCGACTCGAATAATGCGAATAAAGCCTCGATTAATGCGGACGTCGATGCCGCTAACTCTCGCATGCAAAGCGAGCGCACTTCCAGTTGAACAAACTCACCTGAAGTGTTGCTACTTGACAGTACGACACTCAAAGGAGCGCAATCAGGGACCCGTAACGTGACCGTGGGAGGGTTCAATCTGACCGGTTAGCTCAGTTGGTTAGAGCATGGTGCTAATAACGGCAAGGGCGAGGTTTCGATCCCCTTACTGGCCCCTGGCATCTTGTCTAGCTCTCAATTCTAAAATGATGCTGGGGTCGTTCGCAAAAACGCCTGCACAAAACAGATGATGTGGCCGAAATAGCTCAGTTGGGAGAGCGTTAGACTGAAGATCTATAGGTCCCTGGTTCTATCCCGGGTTTCGGCAAGGCTTCGTCTGTGCATTACTTTACCGCAGAGCTAATTTGTGCACCCCAATACGGGGAGCTTTTCTCGTGCGCCTAGCGGTCCGACAACCACTCGACACAGTGTTCCAAGGTGTAATGTTTAGCACTTTGGACTCTGAATCCAGCGATCCCAGTTCAAATCTCGGTGGGACCTCTCAGTGCAGCATTCTCTTTAACTCTAAACGTGTACTATCAGTAAACAACAGAAAGAAGGACTTGGGGTTGAGGAAAAGACCCCCCTGACGACAGTTTGCTGAAGCAAGTGAACACACTCCCCGACTCTAACAGCATCTGTTCTTTAACACGCTTATGCAGCCCTGCCCTTAGTAAAGCCCCAAAAATAACACAAACTCACAGTGGTTCCCCTCCACGGAAACCTTTAGTAAAAGACGAAAGATTTATGCGTAGATGAAGAGAATCTCGAGCTTTGCCAATCTGTCCACGAACCAGGGTGCACACTATGTCACGCCACAATGTTCACAGAGGGTCATTTCTCCTGCAGGCTCCTCTCAGACCACTTCAATTGAGAGGAGGAAAAGAAGTAAAAATCAATTTCATCCCCAAATAACTCCAATCGCCTCTGACGAGGTGCAGACGACGCTGATTGCACGCTGACCACAGGTAATCAGATTTAAATCTGCCTTATTAACAGATTTGTCCAACTCTGACAAATGCCAGGCGAGGTCCTCAGACATTAGTGTAAGGCTTGGACTTTTGGAGCAAGGGGTGACCCAGCACAGTAAAGTAACGTTTTATGCATGCCTATTGCGACACAGCCGGAGAGGTCAAGTCCGACACATTGTTTTTTTGTCAAGAGGGGAGACTTCCTAACATCTTACTGCACCAGCATGCATACTGCTGTCCGTAATGTGGAAATCTGCTATGGACACCCGAAAAAAGTAAGTCACATTGCAAAAGGTTTTCCCGAGATGAAGTGTGGGTTTTTCTCCTCTAGAGAGACAAATCAACAGCTGAGTTCAATGCACCGCACACATAGTCGGCAGGATTGGAACCTGCGCGGGGAGACCCCGATGGATTTCTAGCCCGACAACAGCACGTCACGACTTTGCCGGAAATTATTTATTTATTTATTTTTCCATCTAAAAAAGAGGAAGTGCATGGTGTGTCTGGTTTTTTATTTATTCCAGTGCGTTAGCCACTACTCAAACCCGGGTAAAAGGCTCAGAAGGCATTTGGTGCTCGTCACCTACACAGGGCCAAAGTGAGAGGGAAGACGTGCTTCATCAAGACCCCACAATATGCTGCCGTGACCCGGATTCGAACCGGGGTTGCTGCAGCCACAAAGCAGAGTACTTACCACTATACGATCACAGCTTGCAACCTGGGGATTGCTGCAAAGGCCTTGACTTGAGATGAAGTTTCGGTTTAACTAGTCGGAATACACAAATCAGCAGCTGAGCTCGATGCTCAGCAAACGTAGTCGGCAGGATTCGAACCTGCGCGGGGAGACCCCAATGGATTTCTAGTCCATCGTCTTAACCACTCGGCCACGACTACACTTGAACAATAGCCTTCTACAAGCTGTCGGGCCACAGCAGTACAACAAGGAGGTGGGAGTTTAACGCGTGAGCCTAAAGTTTGGCCACCAGGAGGTGGGCCTAAAAAGGGCAGATTCAAAGTCTGATGCTCTACCGACTGAGCTATACGGGCTCGTCTTGGAGCGCGCCGCAGTTCTTGTGGAATGCATCCTACAAAATGATGGCACCCTACATCAAGAGAGACGACTCGTGACCGTTTGGTAGTACTGGCAGACATGACACTCAAAGCGAGGCCTGGCCAGTGCAGTCGGTAACGCATGCGACTCTTAATCGCAGTGTCGTGGTTTTGAACCCTGCGTTGCTCCTCTGCGGGAGTGCCCTGGCTAGCAGGCCTAGTGCTGGGGCCTTCTTGGGACGAGTAAAACTTCTGACGGGGGTTCTCTGAAAACAAGCGCGGCGGTGCTACGTGTTTGCTCGTAGTTTTGCCATGCTTTGGCACTTTAATTCCGATTCAAAGGGAACGACGTGTCCGAGGAAAGTACCGCGTCGTTTTCTGTCGCTATCCCCGTCTGCACACACACATCCGTCTCTGTGGCGCTACCTCGATCAGGATCGGTGGTCTCGCTCTCCAATGTGAGAATGGTCGGGAGCCAATCGGGGCTCTCGCTGTCCATTGTGAGAATGGACGGGAGCCAATCGGGGCTCTCGCTGTCCATTGTGAGAATGGACGGGAGCCAATCGGGGCTCTCGCTGTCCATTGTGAGATTGGACGGGAGCCAATCGCGTCGCGGGATGAGAATGGACCACGAACACGCCCATTGTCAGACTGGATTACGAGCCCACAGGTAGCGGATTCATGAGCAAAGTAAGTAATACAAGTTATGTTTTAATCTTAACACTCTGTTCTTAATTAGTTATTAAGTCGATCCTTTTTCAGTCACAAATGTCGTTTCGTCGAGTGTTGCTCCGCGATTGCGTGCTTTTGCGAAATGACGAGCGCAGGTAACGGACAATGAAGCATCAAAGTAAATTTTAAAAACCTGTTTTCCTCTTCTGTTAACCATATTCTTATTATTAAAACATTCGTTGCGTTTTCATCTGTAATAAATAACAAACAAGGTTTGTCGAGTGCCTCCCTGAAGCAACCGGTAATGTTAACTTCGGCTAACGTCACTTTGTTTACAACACATTGTAAGGGAAACATTACATGAACTTTATGAAAAACTTTGGTTTCGTGATCAATTATTAGGAATCTGTGTTATGTTGCCTTCGTTTCGTTCTTCCGCCGTAATTTCGATATTCTGTGTATTAACTGTGGTCGGGTTATAACGATTTGCAAGTAATCATAGATATTATACCTAATTTATTCATCTCAAAGTTCGTTTTGACAAAACATAAACTATATTCGTAAACGTAGTCATCCCTTTCGAAAATGTATCATGGTTTTACTAGAGTAAATGTTTATTAGCCATGTTTTTTGCATATTGATAAAACTGTGGTTAAACAAATGGTAATTGTTTAAAAGGTTAAGTAGATGTTATGTTTAAACTATGGTTAGATTAGCAAAACCTTCTATTTGTGGGTGCAAACTACTCTTTCCTTTTTTGTTATGAAATCAGCGGTACCATAATTAAGTCAGCTTCAGGTTGTAATTGAAATGCATGTTTTTTATGGTTTAAATCTTACATTTGAATGAAATAATAATACTAGTAATCAGTGTATTTATCCAGTACCTGCAAAAATGAACCCTTTTGCTTTTATTCCCATGTTATGCTTAGATGAACACTAAACCAAAGAGTCACAAGGGTATGGGAGATGGCGAGTGGATGGCCAGGCTGAGGACTTTTGCCAGCTCTGGGGTCTGGCCTTCTGGAGGAGGCAATAGACCAGCTCACCAATACCCATTGCCCAGTAGCACCGTTGGGCAGGCTCCGTTGAGAAGGAAGAAGATGCCATCAGCACCAGCAGTTTTTTCACCGACTGCTGAAAAACCACCAACACTGCGGCAACTCTTTCCTGCTCCACCCCAGGTGCTCAAATGGTGATGCTGATGCCGATGCCAGTGGCCTCACAGAGGCCTGTGCTGTTTCCTGATTCACAGGCTCCTATTGCCAGCCTCTCTTCTGCTCCTTCTCCTGCTGCTTCTGCTGGTCAAGTTCGAAAACTCACACGAAAAGTGCTGCACAACACGTGCAAGAAATGTGGGAAGTTCAGGACAGCAGAGACTGGGCAGCGCCAATACAAGGGGGTTGTATACTGTCCCTCTGTAGAGGCTGTACCAAAGGAACAGTGGTTGGAGAATATAAAAAAAGTAGCTCCTCCAAGTAAAAATTCAAAGATCATTTAATTACCTTCTTGTCATTTCAAACCTGTTTGACTGTCTTTCTTCTGCGAAACACAAAATATATTTAAAAGTTTGTGAACAAAAACCATTGGTCCCCATTCACTATTTTGTTTGGGCACATAATATCAACGGCGAACAATGGTTTTCTGTTACCAACGTTCTTCAATGTATATTTTGTCTTCTGTAGAAAAAAGAAAGTCTTACATGTTTAAAATTACCTGAGGGTGAGTGAATCAACACATAAGTTTTATGTTGGGGTGTATTTTTCCTTTATTGATAATCTTTCTTTTAGTTATTATTAATGTATAATAGTTTTAATTGTTTGTTTTCTGTTCTGTTGCACTTTTAAAAAACTAAACGGTTTAAATAATGTATAAGAGTATTCTTCTTATTATGGTCATCTTTTTTTTAGGTATTATTAATGTATAATACTTTTAATGTTTGTTTTCTGTTCTGTTGCACTTTAAAACAACCAAACGATTTAAACAATGTACAATAGTTTTATCCAGGTACGTGTTCGGTACCGCTGCACTATAGTAAACAAAGTTTTGTGAATGTATAACCGTTTTTTTCATGTATATTTAATCTTTAAATAAGTAATATAATGAAAATAGTTTAAAATAAAAGTTTTGACATAAATGCTTCTCTCCCTTTCTTTTTGTTTTGATATGCCACAGTTCATATGCTATTTTACAGTCACAATGTTATAGGCAAGGCTTGATCATTTATATTGCCCATTTCATACATGAAGGTAATTCAAAGTGCTTCACATAAAAATGATTGGCAAAGGCAAAATAGAATAATATACATCATGCAAAAGACATCTTTAAAAAGCAAATTAAAAAATCACAAATACAACTTAAGAATTGAAATGATAATAAAAAGGTAATAAAATTGATTAAAAAAAGAAATAAAAGTGCAGTTGGTGTGAACTAGCACAGTGCTTAGGTTGTAAATGCACATCTAAATAAATGTTTTTAATCTGGATTTAAAAGGGGCTACTGTTGTGTTGTGGAAGCAGATTCAGTACATTTGCTTTTGTATAGTAAACAATTATGGGTAATAAATAATAGAATTGATAAGTTATCACTATAGAAATATACTCAAAAGTGCTTATACTCTGTAAAAAGACCTGTTTAAATGTATATAATCTGTAATATATCATTAATACAATGCAATTTTGTATTGTAATAAGGAAAAACACAAATAATGTTAGCATATGTCATATGATTTTAAACGATGAAGCATAATTCACAACAACAAGTAAACATCTTATTTTCTGCCAACCGTGGGATTCGAACCGGTAACCTTGCGATCATCTTTACTCCCATACAAATGCATTGTGAAATTGAAAAATAGTGTTTTAACGATAGTTTACGATAAACAGTATAAAAACGTTATTGCCAATGGGGGGAAAAAATAACTTTCTACTCTTTCCTTTCTTTTTTTCTTTCTTTTTTCTCCCTTTTCCCTCATTTTTCCTCTTTTTCCTTCTTCCGCTTTCTTCCCCTTCTTCCCCCCCCTTAACAGACTATTGTTCCCCAGCTTTGGCGCAATCGGTTAGCGCGTTCGGCTGTTAACTGAAAGGTTGGTGGTTCAAGCCCACCCAGGGACGAGAGAAGCTTTTCCTTGCTTTTCCTAGCTGCAGCAGTTGTGTTCTGCAGCACCCCATCATGCGGTGGCCTGACAGCGAAGCTGGCTCAACAGAGCCTTACTCTATAACAATAAGGTGTTTCTAGCCGAAACGCCAGCAAGGAAAAGAAGCCTCTGAGCTTCCCAAATTGAGAGCTAAACCTGGTCCGCTTGCGTGAAAGCAGGGGTCCTGAGTGACGGACACTTCAGAAAGGGCAACACCGTATTGCCCTTGTTCAGGTGTCAGTCATGGTCCCACTGTTTCCCAAAGCTAAAGAAACCGAATTGCGATCCCCAAATTTTCAAGGCACTGCAGAAAGACTTTCCATTTCTCTAAATGTGTACTATCAGTAAACAACAGAAAGAAGGACTTGTGGTTGAGGAAAAGACCCCCCTGACGACAGAGGCATCTAGTGAGCGAAAAAATGCAGAAGAATTTCAATCGTGCGCCAACATGCTAGTAGAAAGGCTCAAACCGTTGGGCAGAATCAATTCCAGACATGGGCCCCTCAGAAGGGGTTCTGATTGGAAGCACTATAAAAGAGAATGCTGTGCTGAGAGGTACCACCGAGATTTGAACTCGGATCGCTGGATTCAGAGTCCAGAGTGCTAACCATTACACCATGGAACCCTGTGTCGAGTGGTTGTAACCACGTCAGGCACACAAGAAAAGGCCACCCGGTCCAGGGTGCACAAATAGCTCTGCGGTAAAACAATGCGCTGGCGAAGCCTTGCGGAAACACGGGATCGAACCAGGGACCTTTAGATCTTCAGTCTAAGGCTCTCCCAACTGAGCTATTTCGGCCACATCATCTGTCTTGTGCAAGCCTTTTGGCGAACGACCCCAGCATCATTTTACCAATGAGAGATGGACGGGATGCAAGGGAAAAGTCAGTGGCCAGTACGGGGATCGAACCCGCGACCTTGGCGTTATTAGCACCACGCTCTAACCAACTGAGCTAACCGGCCTATGAGCTCAAGCTGGGGATCAATAGTCTCTTAAGGGGGGGAAGAAGGGGAAGAAAGGGGAAGAAGGAAAAAGAGGAAAAATGAGGGAAAAGGGAGAAAAAAGAAAGAAAAAAAGAAAGGAAAGAGTAGAACGTGATTTTTCCCCCCCATTGGCAATAACGTTTTTGTATTGTTTATCGTAAACTATCGTTTAAACACTATTTTTCAATTTCACAATGCATTTGTATGGGAGTAAAGATGATCGCAAGGTTACTGGTTCGAATCCCACGGTTGGCAGAAAATAAGATGTTTACTTGTTGTTGTGAATTATGCTTCATCGTTTAAAATCATATGACATATGCTAACATTATTTGTGTTTTTCCTTATTACAATAAAAAATTGCATTGTATTAATGATATTTTACAGATTATATACATTTAAACAGGTCTTTTTCACGTTTAAGCACTTTTGAGTGTATTTCTATAGTTATAACTAATCAATTCTATTATTTATTACCTATTATTGTTTATTATACAAAAGCAAATGTACTGAATCTGCTTCCACAACACAACAGTAGCCACACCAACTGCACTTTATGTATATTTTTTTCAGTTTTACTCTTTTAATTCAGATTTTAAATATATTTTATTTCCTTTTCGTTATCATTTAAATTCTTAAGGTGTATTTTTGATTTTATTCATTTGCTTTTTAAAGATGTCTTTTGCATTATGTATTATATTTTATTTTGCCTTTGTCAATAATTTTTATGTGAAGCACTTTGAATTACCTTCATGTATGAAATGGGCAATATAAATGAACAAGCCTTGCCTATAACATTGTGACTGTACAATAGCAAATGAACTGTGGCATATAAAAACAAAACGAAAGGGAGAGAAGCATTTCTGTCAAAACTTTTATTTAAAATTATTTTCATTCTATTACTTATTTAAAGATTAAATAGACATGAATAAAATGGTTATACATTCACAAACTTTGTTAAATATAGTGCAACGGTACTGAAAACTTACCTAGATAAAACTATTATACATTATTAAGTTTTAAAGTGCAACAGAACAGAAAACAAACATTACAACTATTATACATTAATAACTAAAAGAAAGAAGTCTATTAAAAAATTATTTACAACGTTCAGTGGTTTAAAAGTGCAACAGAATAGAAAACAAACAATTAAAACTATTATACATAAAAGTTATGTGTTGATTCACTCACCCTTGATTTTAAACAAAATATACTTCGAAAAACGATGGTAACAGAAAACCATTGGTCACCGTTGATATTATGTGCCCAAACAAAATAGTGAATGGGGACCAATGGTTTTTGTTCACTAACTTCTTTTAAATATATTTTGTGTTTCGCAGAAGAAAAACAGTCAAACAGGTTTGAAATGACAAGAAAGCTTAAATGATCTTTCCATTTTTACTTGGAGTTACTTTTTTTTATATTCTCTAACCACTGTTCCTTTGGTACAGCCTCTACAGAGGGGCAGTATACAACCCCCTTGTATTGGCTGTGCCCAGTCTCTGCTGTCCTGAACTTCCCGCATTTTTTGCACGTGTTGTGCAGCACTTTTCTTGTAAGTTTCCGAACTTGACCAGCAGAAGCAGCAGGAGAAGGAGCAGAAGAGAGGCTGACAATAGGAGCCTGTGAAGCAGGAAACAGCACAGGCCTCTGTGAGGCCACTGGCATCGGCATCAGCATCACCATTTGAGCACCTGGGGGTGGAGCAGGAAAGAGTTGCCGCGGTGTTGGTGGGTTTTCTGCAGTCGGTGTCAAAACTGCTGGTGCTGATGGCATATTCCTCTTCCTTCTCAACTGAGCCTGCCCAACGGTGCTACTGGGCAAGTGGTATTGGTGAGCTGGGCCTGGCTGGGGGGGTGCAGACGGGGGGCGCACATTGCCAGGGAGAAGAGGGTCAGCCGCCACAGACAAGCGATTAGGCAGTTTCAGTCCCTGCATCACGACTGCACTGTCCTGACTTTTTACCCTTTTATTGTGCCACTGAACAACAGTAGTGTGGCTCACATCCACTAGTTGCAGGTTGGTCTGCTGCATAACATTCGCATTGGCCAGAATGCACTGCCTGATTTTCCTGTAGTCAGCCAGGATCAGATCCCATCTGGACACTGTCCCATTCCCCTTCTTCTTGGGACTCCGGTGAATGGCACAGAGCCTGACAAAAATGGTCTCAATCAGGCGACAACAATCTGGCCATTGGGCAAGTGGAGCAGTGGTTGTGAGCGCGTGCCTCTTCACACTTTCCACCCCTGGACTGAACTCCTGCCTCTTTTTGGGCGACCTGAACCTCCCTGTGTCCAGCCTGCTCTGGTGTCTGGCAGCGAACACCACTCGCTGCTTGTCGTAATCCAGCAGGTTCTGCCAAAGAGCAACAACATTGCTCACCTAAGCAGAGAGAGCATATAATACATAGCAAATGAGAAAACAAAACAAAAACATTGTCAAGTATAAACGTGTATGACAGATCAAAAAAGGAAAGTAAAGAAAGTTAAATGTTCCTGACCTGCTGGTTGGTGAGGACAAAAGAGGGCTGGTTCCTAAGCTCTGCCAGGCTGTCGACTCTGTCCATCCCTGGCACACCCGAGTTATCCACAGCCTAAAATAAAATAACAATTCACAACAATATGAGGACCTTGGAGTAAGACAAAGGACAGACACATATACACTTGTGACGCGCGGATTGAAGTTATATCCATGTTGAGTTGGTAAGGTAATCAAAATGTACATTCTGATTGATAGCGGGTGGATAAGATCAGTCCTTAATTACGCTAAATATTTACTACATTCTCTAAAATATGAACGTGTTTTAAATGCATTTCCATCAGGCAGAGATGCACTAATTTGCAGACTCTCAGTTGAAAAAAAAGAGTTGGATGATTTGTTTGAAGCAGCGGATCCGGGTGACATTTAAGCTGATTTCAATACACTGTGAGTGTTATCTATAAGACACAGGTGATTGAACGAATACAAATATATAATTATGCAGCAAATGTTACGCATTATAAAAGAGTTGTTTCCAGTTCTTGATTATGATTAGTCAATAGCTGCGTTTTTTTCATGATCAAACTCAGCTTCGACCGTCGCACCTAACAATTCTGTGTAATCCTGAAAAGCTGAATCAAATGTGTTTAATTAGAGTCGGAGATAAACTCTGCAGGACAGTGGCCCTTCTGAAACTGAATTTGACACCCCAGTAATAACTCAAAAGGTGTAATAATCATGTTATTTTTATTAAAATAATAATGAATTGAAGTTTCACTTTTTATGAAGTCTTTAGCAATTCAGCCTTTTATTTAGGTCAATATACATATAATATGGTATTTACATACCGCAGAAAGATCAGCAGATGTTGAGGCACCTGACTGTGAATTGGAATCAACAGCCAATGCGGAGGAGTCAGCAGCCAGACCAGAAGAGTCAGCAGCCAGGGTGGAGGCAATAGGCTGAGAGGACGGAGCAGCCAGGGTGGAGGCAATAGGCTGAGAGGACGGAGCAGCCAGGGGGGAGGCAATAGGCTGAGAGGACGGAGCAGCCAGGGTGGAGGCAATAGGCTGAGAGGACGGAGCAGCCAGGGTGGAGGCAATAGGCTGAGAGGACGGAGCAGCCAGTACAGCAGACATGTTGGAGTTCTCAGCGCCCAGGCTGGAAGCAACAGGCTGTGAGGATGGAGCAGCCAGGGTGGAAAAGTCAGCAGCCATGCTTGAGAAGTCAGCTGGTGGGGAGGTGGAGAGAGACTCAGCAGAGGGCAAAAAGTGGGAGGAAACCGAGAAGCTTGGTTCATCTGAGAGACTTGACACAGTAATATCAAGGGTCTGATCTTCACCGAAACCCTCATCGTCCTCGTTCTGTCCTTCATCCACATCCTCAAGCATGTTCTCTGTCTCCTCTGAGTCGGGATCCACCACAAGTGGCTGTCCAGTCTGACTCAAAAGGTAGTCAACACCAAGCAGCTCTCCTATGAAAAATAACAGAAATGCACACACAGCACTAATTATATAACTATTCAATAACTATAACAATAACTATTCAATACAGATAGAATGCAATTGTAATTAGACTTCTGTATTTGCAATTAGAATATTAAATGTAAATCACTACTATAGCAGTAAAGGGGGGATTAGATATGTCTGGTTACTGACACTGTTCCAAATATCTTTCTTTGTGTTACATAAATGTATACAGGTTTCGAACAACCTGAGGGTGAGTAAATGATGACAGAATTAACATTTTTTTGTGTGCATTTATTTTGTTATCCTCACTTACATAAATGAACTATACTACCTAGAACTACTGGTGTAAATAACATTTAGTTAGAACATGGCAAACCCACAAACCAAAAGTATTAGGTAGCTAGAAAACGCTAAAACATACCAGTGTATTTGGCAGGAGACCTGAAAGTTGGCACAAAAGCACGGCCAAACACCTTCAAGCTGTTGGTGTTAACACAGTGGGCCATATCCCCAGAGTAAATGAGGAGAGATGCTGGTTTGCTGGTCACTGCTGCAGTCGCCCGATCTTGATTCCACCTGTTCAAGCCTTCCAGGAGGTAGAGCTGGAAATTAAGTGCATTGGCACTGGTTCCTAGAAGAAAAAATATGTATCAATAGAAAACGACATGAGTTTATGTTTGAATATACATAAATTATTAAAATATCAAACATTATGTGTGAAACCAACCTGGAATGAACCTGTTCAAGTGGCAGTGGAAAGACTCCAGGGATGTGGACCCTCTGGCACAGCGGTACCTGGTCAGGGTGACCCCTGCCTTTGAGGTGGTGCCGACTTCGGTGTAGAGTGGCATACCTGAAACATCCTGGATGCACCTGACATGGCGTTTCTGCAAACGCCAGATGTGCTCCATGCGCACCTCATTCAGCAGTGGCACACCCATAAGGTCCCTTCCATTTGCCCCACCCAGCTCCTGGAGTAGCTTGTCAATTAGGCGTATTGTTGCCTCCTCACCGCGTGTTCTCCTGCGGCAGTAAAGGCTGAGCTGATATTTGCTGATGCTCCTGTCCACCAGACGGTCAGTAATAGCTGGCACACCCTCCTGCATCAGTTGCCGTTTTTTTGCCTGCCGCAACAGGCTGAGGTCTCCTGCATCCCACTCAAAGATGCAGGCGGACAGGCATCCCATGAAGGTGGGGTAGAGAGGATGGGCGTCTGTGGTGCAGCCCACCGCCAGCCTCCGCATAAAGTGCCAGATGTCCAGCCGTATGTGGAGGTCTGGCCACTTCCCGAATCTTGTCTGCAGCTTGCTGGTTGCCCCCTCAAGCATGCAACAGTTACAGTCCACATACAGTAGGACTGGGGGCGGAACGGCTGCCTGGTGGTACCGTTCCATGTCACCTGCAACCATCCTGTCCAGTCCTGGCCCCTCCTGCACCGACAGGACACTGGTCAGTATCTGTCCGACCTCGTTGCCAATGGACGTTACCCAGAGTGCTGTCCCCCGTCCATGACCAGCCAGCTTCTTTGTGATCTGTTATTTACAGAACATATTCATGATGTAATGTTACCACGTTTATCGGCACTGTTAGACCTTACCTGACATTTCTAAAGTAATATATTGGCAACACCGTTGCTTGCTGGTATTTAACAGTAAACGAAGATACATAATAAAAATTATCTATTAACTCACTTAAGTCACACAGTGTTAGATGAACCTCAACTGGAGAGGAGAATGAAATGCAAACACCATTAACATCTTAACTTATTACAGACAGCACTTTCCCTTTATTTCTGTCATACTTCTACAAAAGCTCTTATTGAGAATTAACAGAGGTTAAGCTATTGTACATAGTGGTTACATTATTATTTTCACTTTCGAGTGTTGAATGTGCAATTATTCAATCATATAGAAAAGCCGTTAAAGTAATATATGTCTGCTGAAATATTTATCTGAAAGCAGTGGTCTAAATAACAATTTAACATTTATGATTACAGCTGATATAAAGCCCTCTGTAAAAATGATTTATTGGCCATTGAGGCACACTTATACACTCCACCAATAAACATTATTAATGGTGGAAAACAATCATGGATGAGTTTTGTACTATGCACACAGCAAGCATTGCAGCATGAAGCGTTCAGTTAATTGTCCCCATTGTTGAGATTCATATGTGGATTGCTGATCTAGCGGTGTGTACTGCTGGTGCAGAAGATTAATGTTTTGTGTATTTATCAAATCAGCACTTTTGTAAATTAATAAAGCTTTAGCACATCAGTCACACCACTTCACAACAAC
Organism: Barbatula barbatula; assembly: GCF_947034865.1. Taxonomy (NCBI): domain Eukaryota; kingdom Metazoa; phylum Chordata; class Actinopteri; order Cypriniformes; family Nemacheilidae; genus Barbatula; species Barbatula barbatula. Next base: position 21,982,529 of record NC_136768.1, on the reverse strand, counting down.
TATCCACTATAAAGTTACATTGTTTAGAACACACATTCTGGAAGAATTAACATTAATAATAAGAGCCAACAGCTCAACTAAAAACAAAACACTGATCACACTAATAATGACTAACAAACATAACAAAATTTAAACCTCAAAAGGAGCCACGATAACTAACTGACAACTGTGTTGCCAGTGTATTGCTGTAAAAAATGTCTGGTGGGGTCTAACAGTATGGTAGTATTTGAGAACATCTCTGTGTATAAAATAGTCTGATTGTTTATTACCTTTTTGGTGGAATCCATCTTTAAAATGGTACCAAAGATGGATGTGATCCTGGCCTTGATCTGACCAATTCGGGAGAGGATGTCCCTGCCATATACAGACAGCAGCCAACGACTGGTGGGGATGTCGATGGGCTCTGGAGGCTCCTGGCACACCACTGGAAAAAGACTGGGTCGATCCACAAAGTCAGCACACTCCCCAAGATAGTGGGCCACCCGATTCAGCCATTCCTCCCCATGGTTCTCCTTTAACTGCCGCACCAGTCGAGCTGGACTGTTGCCCAGCGTCCTGTCCCGAAGAAGCCTTATGACACGGATGTCACAGGCAAACCTGAAAAAAGGCACATTTTTGCTGTGATTAGTTACATATTCATTTGAGTGTCATTACAGTGATCTGAGTTCTCACAATCCCCATATTTACGACACTGGTTCACTCACTTTCGTGTTAGGATCAGCCGGAACATTTTCTGGTGCGGCAGGTCAAGCTGGTCCCGGACAGTCTGGCTTGTCGACAGATAGTTAAGAGAACACACAGTGCATCTGAGTGTCTCTGTCACCATCAGGTAATACCTGTCAATGTCCAGGACCTTCCTAGCCCTCTTATGGACACCGTAGCCCGTCAGGTTCTTGCCGCAAGCTGGACAGGACACCCTCACCTTCCACAGGTGATATGGCATCCACACCATCAAGCGATGAGTAAAGAACCGATCAGGTGTTGGTGTCTGGTGGTAAATAAGGGCTGGGACAGGGGGCTCATACCAAAGCTTCAAATCTGACCGCAGTTTACCAGAGAGAAACAAGGTGTTGGCAATCCACCTCTTGTCCTGCACAGGGACGGTCTTGTTCCATTCACCTGGCAACCAGAATGTAGCTGAGGCATCAGCAGGTGCTGGCTGGAATCCTTCAGACTCCTCCTGTTTGGTAGACAAATATACAAAAATATTTTTAGTTCAAAAATAATGATTTTATGAAAAACAAAGGCTGCTCATTGAGGATTGAGAAAGCGTGGCGGACCTCAAAGTGGATGGAGAAGGGCCTCACAGAGGGTGAAGAAGGAAATGGTCTGGGTGGAGAAGGGCTGGGGATCCTCACAGAGGACGGAGAATGGGTGGCGGTCCAAACAGAGGATGATGAAGGGTTGCTGTTGCTCACAGAGGATGAAGAAGGCTTGCTGGTGCTCACAGAGGACGGAGAAGGGTTGCTGGTCCTCACAGAGGACGGAGAAGGATTGCTGGTCCTCACAGAGGACGGAGACAACGTGGTGGTCCTCACAGAGGATGGAGACGTGTCAGAGGGCCTTGTAGATGGTGGACAAGGGCTGGGGATCCTCACAGAAGGTGGATGAGAAGGGCTGGGGGTCCTCCGATCTACCAAGTTGGGTTTAAGTGAATGGGACCCGCCAAAGCGTGACTTAGTGAACTATAAAGAGAAAATATATACATATATATAATTACGCAGCATGATGGAAGTGGCATGCAACTCTATTTTATTTTAATTTAAGTATATTGCATACCGTCTGTTTATCTGTGTGTGTGTGTGTGTGGTTCTGTATTTCTTTAACTCTTCTGTTATGTGCAAATTTACCTTTATTTTTACAATTTTTACTTTGTGTCACACTTTACCAACCTGATATTTTGAATAAAAATTTAAAACTACGTAACTTTCTGATTTGTATATAGTTTTTGTACATTTGATTGGTTTAAGAGTTCTCCAAATTTAGTTTTTGCAGAAACCAAAAGAAGCTGTTGATTCTCTTAGATGCTACAAAATTCTTAAGCCCAAAAAATAACAGTTTACTACACTTATATAAGCGCTTAATATTATAACTTACTAATAAGGACATTTTACTGGTCCTCATTAGATATAAGGTCTTTCACAAATATGAAAAAATCTGTGATCTGCATTGTTATGTCTTGGTTTTTGTGATAGAAAATAACAAAAAACCTGATCGAATCACTTGAAGTCTATGCAATGTCCTCACTAAATACACACAAACGTGTGTATGCCTGTCTCGGACTAATACATTTACATTTAGACATTTAGCAGACGCTTTTATCCAAAGCGACTTGCAAAGAGTTTAAGAGCAATAAGCGATATGATACGTTTGCAGAATTACGCTAGAGTCATTCTGAACTTGGAGGGCTCTATGTACTTCCTATCGAACAAATACAAAATAATTATAAATCTAAATTAACTACAGAGAATATATTCACCATTGACAAACTTGGAGAGGGCCTCAGAAATGACCGCGGGACAGTAACCGTTTCTGAAGCCCCAACCTGTGGATGTTCAGACTGCGGAGATTGAGTGGCAGTGTCAGGCTGCTAAAACAACAGGAAAAGGCATAAGATGTAATGAAACAGCATAAATCATCACAGATATATGATACAACATTAAACGTAATTTTCGATAAGATCACCTTAGTGGTGTGGAATCCACAATTGCAGTGCATAGACCTTCCAAAGAGAGAGGTCTGTCCGCGGGTCTGCATGGGGCATTTCTAAATCTGAAAAGATCAGTAACAATATCTATTTTCTGCACCACAGTAAGGTGACCTGCATACTACACGCTATATAATAGATACAGGTAAATGTGCGTTACCTTCTGATAGAGGTCATGCCACTTTTTCTGCCTTGGGGCTGGTCTATTGCCTCCTCCAGAAGGCCAGACCCCAGAGCTGGCAAAAGTCCTCAACCTGGCCATCCACTCGCCATCTCCCATACCCTTGTGACTCTTTGTCTAAGCATAACATGGGAATAAAAGCAAAAAAAAAATTTCACAGGTACTGGATAAATACACTGATTACTAGTATTATTATTTCATTCAAATGTAAGGTTTAAACCATAAAAACATGCATTTCAATTACAACCTGAAGCTTATGGTACCCCTGATTTCACATCAAAAATGGAAAGAGTAGTTTGCACCCACAAATAGAAGGTTTTGCTAATCTAACCATAGTTTAACTATAACATCTGCTGTAAAAGGTTATCAATATGCGAAAAACATGGCTATTAAACATTTACTCTAGTAAAACCATGGTACATTTTCGTAAGGGATGACTACGTTTACGAATATAGTTTATTTTTGTCAAAACAAACTTTGAGATGAATAAATTAGGTATAATATGTATGATTACGGGCAAATCGTTATAACCAGACCACAGTTAATACACAGAACATCGAAATTACGGCGGAAGAACGAAACGAAGGCAACATAACACGGATTCCTAATAATTGATCACGAAACCAAAGTTTGACATAAAGTTCATGTAATGTTTCCCTTACAATGTGTTGTAAACAAAGTGACGTTAGCCGAAGTTAACATTACCGGTTGCTTCAGGGAGGCACTCGACAAACCGTGTTTGTTATTTATTACTTGTGACGGATGAAAACGCAACGAATGTTTTAAAAATAAGAATATGGTAAACAGAAGAGGAAAACAGGTTTTAAGATTTACTTTGTTGCTTCATTGTCCGTTACCTGCGCTCGTCATTTCGCAAAAGCACGCAATCGCGGAGCAACACTCGAAAAAACGACATTTTAGGTTACTGATTTAAAAAAAAAAAGAAATGAACGAAGTAATGACTAATCAAGAATACAGTGTTAAGATTAAAACATAACTTGTATTACTTACTTTGCTCATGAATCCGCTACCTGCGCTCGTCATTCAATCTGATAATAGGCGTGGTCGCGGTCCATTCTCATCCCGCGACGCGATTGGCTCCCGTCCAATCTCACAATGGACAGCGAGAGCCCCGATTGGCTCTCGTCCATTCTCACAATGGACAGCGAGAGCCCCGATTGGATCCCGTCCATTCTCACAATGGAAAGCGAGAGCCCCGATTGGATCCCGTCCATTCTCACAATGGACAGCGAAACCGCCGATCCTGATCGAGGTAGAGCTCCTGCAATCACATTCCGCGTCGCTGATTTTACTCATTTGGGTGTCGTACTGTTAAGTGGCAACAGTTCCGGTTAGTTCGTTCAAATGGAAGAGCGCTCATTTTGCATGCGAGAGGTAGCCATCGACGTCTGCATTATTCGAGGCTTTATTCGCTCACCGCTAAGTAAAAATGTCCTCCCACAAACTTTCTTGCAGTGTTATTTGCATTTTCATTTAGACAGTGTGAACGTGTACTGTGGTGCGTTTCCTTGTGCTTTCACCGTAGTTTCATGAATAGCGTTATCCCCTTATTGTTGGGCGATTGTCAAAATAAGTCCTTTGCCCTGGGCATGAAAAATCTCGAAAAATCGTACCGTTAAGTGGCAACAGTTCCAGTTAGTTCGTGCTAGTTGAAAGGCTCAAACTGTTGGGCAGAAGCAATTCCAGACATGGGCCCCTCGGAAGGGGTTCTGATTGGACGCCCTGTAAAAGAGAATGCTCCGCTGAGAGGTCCCACAGAGACTTGAATTCGGATCGCTGGATTCAGAGTCCAATTGCTATAAAAGAATTAAAAATGCTACTTTATCTCTCGCCTGCGAGTGTTTATGGATAGAGGCGTCTAGTACGCGAAAAAATGCAGCAGAATTTCACTCGTGCGCCAACATGCTAGTAGAAAGGCTCAAACCGTTGGGCAGAAGCAATTCCAGACATGGGCCCCATAGAAGAGAATGCTGTGCTGAGAGGTCCCAACGAGACTTGAATTCTGATCGTTGGATTCAGAGTCCAATTGCTATAAAAGGATTAAAAATGCTACTTTATCTCTCGCCTGCGAGTGTTTGTGGATATAGGCGTCTAGTAAGCGAAAAAATGCAATGCTAGTAGAAAGGCTCAAACCGTTGGGCAGAAGCAATTCCAGACATGGGCCCCTCGGAAGGGGTTCTGATTGGAAGCCCTATAAAAGACAATGCTGTGCTGAGAGGTCCCACCGAGATTTGAACTCGGATCGCTGGATTCAGAGTCCAGAGTGCTAACCATTACACCATGGAACCCTGTGTCGAGTGGTTGTAGCCACGTCAGGCACACAAGAAAAGGCCACCCGGTCCAGGGTGCACAAATAGCTCTGCGGTAAAGCAATGCGCTGGCGAAGCCTTGCGGAAACTGACCCAGGGACCTTTAGTCTAACGCTCTCCCAACTGAGCTTTTTCGGCCACGTCATCTGTCTTGTGCAGGCCTTTCCGCGAACGACCCCAGCATCATTTTAGAAATGAGAGATGGACAGGATGCCAGGGGCCAGTAAGGGGTTCTAAACCGCGACGTTGCCATTATTAGCACCAGGCTCTAACCAACTGAGCTAACCGGCCTGATTGAACACTCCCCCGGTCACGTTCCGGGTCGCTGATTGCGCTCCTTTGAGTGTCGTACTGTTAAGTGGCAACACTTCCGGTGAGTTTGTTCAAATGGAAGAGCGCTCGCTTTGCATGCGAGAGGTAGCGGCATCGACTTCCGCATTATTCAAGGCTTTATTCGCATTATTCGCGTCGAGGCTCACCGCTAAGGAAAAATGTCTTCCCACTAGCTTTCTTGCAGTGTTATTTGCATTTTCATTTAGACAGTGTGAACGTGTGCTGTGGTGCGTTTCCTTGCGCTTTCACCGTAGTTTCATGAAAAGCGTTATCCCCTTATTGTCACATCCTGTTTGCTGAGAGCGCGTGGTAGGAGGATTCACCTCACTGCAGCGGAATCGGTTTGTTGTATCACTGCACTTGTACTTTCTTTCATATTAGTGTATTTTATTCATAGCATACATTGTTACTTAGCACTGCTGTTGCTAAGTGACCGTCTCCTGGTTATTTACTTGAACATCTTAAACCAAAACACTCAGCGCCGTTAGCATAGCACAAGCGTGCTAGCGGGCTTTCTGTTTACACTGCTAAATATCATCTCGCCTTCTAGTTTTCTTGTGTGCTAACGGTTTCTCTCTTAAGCGTATATACTAAGAATCTCCGAGCAGCCTTGGTAAATTGGAATAACTCTTCAAACCCAGTGAGTTATTCGCACACCTAACAAAGAGAAGAAGCCATAAGGACTCAGATGCAGGAGATGTAATCACAAAAGGGGTTTATTGATCCAACTGGTTAGAGGTCCTGTGCACAGTGAGACAGGGCACTCCTGGCTCGAAATCAGCAAATGATAACAACAAACAATACTCCAGAGAAGGCGAGCTAGCGCCAGGTCCGTCTGGTTAAGCAGGGAAACCGAATGGGAGAGACAACGTCCAAACCGGCCTCAACGAGACTGCTTAAAAAAACACAGAAACAAAACACAGACCATTATCTGAGACGAGAAACAAAACACAGACCATAATCTGAGACGAGAAACAAAACACAGACCATAATCTGAGACGATAAACAAAACACAGACCATAATCTGAGACGAGAAACAAAACACAGACCATAATCTGAGACGAGAAACAAAACACAGACCATAATCTGAGACGAGAAACAAAACATTGACTATAATCCACATGGGTCAGTGAGTAAAGAAAACAACGCCACAACCAGTGAGAGAAACACAGTGGTATAAATAGAGATCACTAATGGGCAACAGGTGTGTGCAATGAACAAAATGACAATTGGGCAAACCAGCAACCAGGCAGGAGGAATGTTGGAAACAAGAAAGAAAACCAAAACCTAACCATATAAAAGTAATAAAACCATAGAAACAAAAGAGAACATAGTACACCAAAACATAACACTCTTATTATTGTCACTTGCACCTCATGTCATATGTTTAGCTTAGCCTTCTCTGTCAGCGGCGAGGGCTTTACATGCGATAAATGCAGGGAAATAGCTAGGCTGACAGAGAAGATCTCAGAATTAGAGTCTCGCATCTGTGATGGAAATTTTCATGACGTGGGTTTCTTCATGCTAATCTCTGTAAAAATTGATTCAAGACTGTCTATCTTGTTGTTCTTAAATTCCTGAGAAATGTTGTGCTACGTGGCAAACCACTCAGCTCCTTTGCCCTTGAGCAAAGACCAAAAGGTTCTGGTGAAGATAAGAAATGGCGACACATTTGTGTTACCAAAGTTACGTTCTTGCTCAAGGGAGGGGAGAAGAAGGGGTGTCATGTCATGTATGGATGATATAAAAGCCCCTGTAAATGAGCAGGAAGGGGCCTTCTGTCTGCACCATGCTTGTGATGCAGACTGAATGACAATAAAATATAAAATACCTTGCAAGGTAACTCATGCTCTCTGTGTGTTGCATTTGTCTGAAGTCTTTAAAAAACTCACTTTGATTAAGGAATAAGAAAATTCCACAACAATTTGGCGACGAGGTATGGGATCACAAGGCTGACGGAGAACGGACTAGAGTTGACTGATCATCTTGGACATAGCAAATCCAGCTCTAACCCCATACAGGGACGAGAGAACTCTACTCCGGACTCCAAGCTGACGTGATCCCAAAAGAACTCAGTGCAAGGCACAAAAGTGAAAAACGGTGAGTTGAAAATATTCTGAACAGTCTGAAGGAAAGGGGAGACTACTTAGCGCTAAACAGTCTGGTTAAAGAGAAGTGACTACTCTAAATCGAGATAGATTTGAAAGAGTCTGAAAAGAGAAGTGACTACTCTAAATCAAGATAGATATTAAAGAGTCTGAAAAGAGAAGTGACTACTCTAAATCGAGATAGATTTTAAAGAGTCTGAAAAGAGAAGTGACTACTCTAAATCGAGATAGATTTTAAAGAGTCTGAAAAGAGAAGTGACTACTCTAAATTAAAAATGGGACAAGAAGGTCCCATATGGATATGGATAAACCAACATACAGAGAAATGAGGAAAAGGTGGGGAACGGGAAGTTTACAAGGTGTACCCTATCTGAAAGAAAAAGCAAACTTTCCTGAAAACGGTACATTTAGTACCACAAAATTAGAGAAAATAAGAGAACACATGGGGAAAAAAGACATATTTAAAATGTCCAAAAAAGAAAGGAAAAAATATGATGAAGCGTGTAAATGTTTAGAGTTATGGGAGAGGGAAGCTAATAGACGTGACTATGTTTTTAAAGAAATTGCATTGGAAGAACTGCCACCACCGAAAACTCCATTGTACCCTGTTTTGCTTGAGTATATTGATTTAACCCCTCTGTCTTCTTTACCCCCATCTATGACTAAAACACCAACCGGAGGATGATTGTGTCCCTCCTCACCGACATCTGAACCCGATCGAGGCAGCTCCAGTGCCCCCACCAGTGTCTCCACCAGCACAAGTGCCGTCTCCACCGCAGCCCGCGGTGCGTCAAAAGCAAGAAAGAGTGCATCCAGCACCGACAAACAAAGAACTTTTGACATTTTGCAAAGAATTCTCACCCTCAATGAAAGAATTAGAGAGACTGTTGAAAGTCAAACTGAAACCATCTGACCTGAGAAAGTTACAGGGTAAATGGCCTGTGGAGGAAGTATTTAAAGAACATTCTGGACTTCAACCTGATTCAGACGGACCAGACATTGGTCCGTTCGAAGGACATCTCAGATCCGTTTTTCTGCGGAACCTCAGAGAAGAGCTGAGACGAGAAGTGGAAAAATCATGCATCGAGCCAGATCGCGCGAGAATGAGTGAGATCATCCGTCATGCTGTACACGCCGAAAGACAAACAGACAAGAAACAGTTTCAGAAGAAAAACACCCAAGATAAAGAACTCCACATGGCTCTAATGAATATCGGAGGAGAGCACGGAAGAATAGGAAGATGGCGAGGGAGAGGAGGTTTTAAACCCTCTGTTGATTATGATCCAGAAAAGTGTTTTTACTGCAAAAGATTGGGGCACTGGCGAAACGACTGTCTTCAGCCTCTGAGACCACTAAAGTCAAAACAAGGGAGATTGAAGTGAGGAGGTGAGGCATCATTCCGAGGGTGGTGAGTATGATTTCCCTTAGCATATGCAATGAAGAAATGCTTTTTCCTACTGTATGCAATGAAGATCTGCTTAGCTCACATTCCATGATGAATGAAACCGCTTTCTGAACTTTGCTAAAATGCACAATGCTTGTGTGCAACAAACCGCTTGAATTTTTGATAGATTCAGGGGCAACAAATAGCCTACTGTGATTCACAAGAAGTGTTTAAATTTGCCAGAGTCTAAACTAGCTGTGTTTTCCCTAAATGCTAGTGGCTCTAATGTAAAATAATTTATGTCAAAAGGGTGCAATGTGAGTTGGGGAGTGTCAAATTTCAACACAGGTCTCTCATGTCTGACTGCTGCCCGATTCATTTGCTGGGCAGAGTCATATTGTGTATGATGACAGATTGAGCATGATACCAACACGACCCGAGTGCAGCGCTCGTACAGCTGTACGATGTAATATTGAATTACGTAAATATGATGTAGAAAGTTCTGCCTCACAGAGCCTCATGACGTTGATTACAATGGTGTGGGGAGCTGTGGGTGTTTTGCTGACAAATGTGCGCACGCCATAGAATGGGTTAAAAGGGATGACGTGCAATATTCAAATTTGTTGCACGCCCATCGAGAGAATCATGCCTGTCTGTCAGCAACAAGGGGACTTGAAGTGTTTTCACACACAAAAAGATTAATGAAGAAATTTTGGGAAAGGTGCCCGTACAACTGTTGATAACAGGAAAATATTTTGTTGGGTTGATTAGGAACTGTGAACCTGTTGTGATAACGCCCAAGGGTAATTTTCATCCACGCAAACAGCAATACCCCCCTCAAAACAGAAGCCTCAAACCAGAAGCCCTCAATGAGATAAGGCCAATATTTAATGAGTGTTGTGGAATTTTCTTATTCCTTAATCAAGGTGAGTCAATTTTGACAAACGCAATATACAGAGACATCAGGTACTTTGCAAAGTATTTTATTGTCGTTTAATCTGCATCATAAGCAATGAGCATGGTGCAGAGCAAAGGCACTCTTTCCTTCTGCACCCAGAGTATATATATGATTACGTGAAACCCCCTCCCTTTGCCCCCTAGCCAGAATCCCGAGCTGGTTTCCGAGAAGTGATGCCCGTTATTCCAAACAGAACATCTTGGCCTCTGCTCGAGGGCAAAGGCAGAGTGGTATGACGCGTATAGAGAAAAACATGATAACATAAATAAGAAAACATAGATAAAAACTTCATAAACATATAGATAGACACATCAAGAAGCTAGACTAGAAAATTTCCATTACATTCCCCCCTTTTATCATATATGATAACCAAAATCCTTATACTTTGTCCATGTAAGATGAGCAACGCCCTTCCTCTTACAGGTTTCATTCTTCTATCTAAACAGTTCTTAAAATCCCACTGGAATTGGTAACACCACCTGCTTCAGCCTTCGTCACTTTCCATATTTCCACTCTTATTTGGGAAGTTGCTCCCGTTCCCTCATAACTAAAATTTTTCTGAGTTAGAGCTAGTCTAAAACTTTCTCTTTTTCCTTTTTATTTGGTCGTCCCAGGGGACATAATGGCCTATATTTTCAAATTTTGTTGCCTTATTCACAACATCAACTGAGGTACACGTACCTCTACACATACATATACATATTTGTTCCCCAGTACCTAGCAGAATTAGGGTAACACTTTCCCTCCCCATACCATTTTATTAAACTTGGAATATAGTGTTGCACAGAAACAAAATTCTATAATCTCTAATTTCTCGGGGTTCGATGTGTCCCGACTCGAGCTGTGGATTCCCTTTGTGAGCACCAACAGTGCCGCTCCTCCTGTCGTTTGAGTCAGCACGACCATCGCGAAGAGCCATTGTGGATGTCATTTTGATGGCCTACGGTTGGAGCTTGGACACCTTTTTGCAGTGGGAGGCATGTCTTTCCTACGACTTCCTGGAAGCTGTGTAATGATTTGTCAGCTCCATTTGCTACTGCTCTTTTGACCTGCACAAACATTTTGAGAGCAAAAAACACAAAAACACATTGCCTTGTAACATCCCCCCTTTTGACGCGTGGTCTAGGCCATGCGTCAAAATCGCAAAAGCAGGGAAAAAATGTTCTGGCAAACGGGTGAGGCCATTTGGGCCCCCCAAACATTGTCTGTGTATTTAAATGAGCACTCCTTCCAGAGTGCACGCTCAGCTGGTTCTGCAAAATGTTTGCATCTCTGCAAGAGAAAGAGTTTTGTTAGTGATTTCTGGAGACAATCTGTCTGTGGCTCCGATGTTGCTTGCTTTGCTGCAAGGTCAGCTCGTCGGCTTCCTGAAAAAATTGTTTCAGATACAAAAGTGTGTGTGTCACAGTCACACACAACAATGGCTGATGGTAGAAGAATGGCAGATATCATATCAGCAACCTGTGTGTGATTAAGAATCTTTTTACCATCAGCTTTCAAAAAGTTCCTGTGTTTCCAAAGTGTGCCAAAATCATGAGTTACACCAAATGCATATCTACTATCTGTGTGAATGTATGCATTTTTATTCTTTGATAATTTGCATGCGTGTGTGAGTGCAATGAGCTCTGCTGTCTGAGCAGAGAAATGGTCCCTAAAAATGATATCAATTGCTTCTTTGCTTTTGGACTTGCGATGTCTGTAATTGCAGACACGCTTTGGGGACAGCTGTCTGCCACGGTCAGTAATTTTGTGACCCAAAAAAAACGAACAAATTGTTTTGCCAGCTGGACTTTGGAGACATTTACTTTGTTTCCAGTTTAAAAGATAAGAGAAAAGAACACAAAGACCTGCGCACCGGTAAATTTGGGCATGGCACAACTATGCCTTTATTTTTTAATCTTTTTAAACTCATTAAATATTGGCCTTATGCCATTTAGGGCTTCTGTTTTGAGGCTTCTGTTTTGAGGGGGTATTGCTGTTTGCGTGGACGAAAATTACCCTTGGGCGTTATCACAACAGGCTCACAGTTCCTAATCAACCCAACAAAATATTTTCCTGTTACCATCAGTTGAACGGGCACCTTTCCCAAAATTTCTGGTATTTAAATACTCTTCATTAATCTTTTTGTGTGTGAAAACACTTCAAGTCCCCTTGTTGCTGACAGACAGGCATGATTCTCACGATGGGCATGCAACAAATTTGAATATTGCACGTCATCCCTTTTAACCCATTCTATGGCGTGCGCATATTTGTCAGCAAAACACCCACAGCTCCCCACACCATTGTAATCAACGTCATGAGGCTCTGTGAGGCAATACATTCTACATCGTACAGCTGTACGAGCGCTGCACTTGGGTCGTGTTGGTATCATGCTCAATCTGTCATCATACACATTATGACTCTGCCCAGGAAATGAATCGGGCAGCAGTCAGACATGAGAAACCTGTGTTGAAATTTGACACTCCCCAACTCACATTGCACCCTTTTGACATAAATGATTCTACATTAGAGCCACTAGCATTTAGGGGAAACACAGCTAGTTTAGACTCTGGCAAATTTAAACACTTCTTGTGAATCACAGTAGGCTATTTGTTGCCCCTGAATCTATCAAAAATTCAAGCGGTTTGTTGCACACAAGCATTGTGCATTTTAGCAAAGTTCAGAAAGCGGTTTCATTCATCATGGAATGTGAGCTAAGCAGATCTTCATTGCATACAGAAGGAAAAAGCATTTCTTCATTGCATATGCTAAGGGAAATCATACTCCCCACCCTCGGAATGATGCCTCACCTCCTCACTTCCATCTCCCTTTTCTCTTGACCTCCGCGATCTCCGAGGCTCAGGACAATCTTTGTGCCAGTGCCCCGTTCTTCCACAATTGAAACACTTCTCTCCATACATGCCAGAGGGTTTAAACCCTCCTCTCCCTCTTCCATGTCCACGCCACTGACCTCCTCTCCTCCCGTTTCCTCTTCCTCCATGCTCTACTCCGATATTCATTAGAGCCATGTGGAGTTCTTTATCTTGGGTGTTTTTCTTCTGAAACTGTTTCTTGTCTGTTTGTTTTTCGGCGTGCACAGCGTGACGGACGATCTCACTCATTCTTGCGTGATCTGGCTCGATGCATGATTTTTCCACTTCTCGTTTCAGCTCTCCCCTTAGGTTTCGCAGAAAAGTGGATCTGAGATGTCCTTCGAACGGACCAATGTCCGGTCCGTCTGAATCAAGTTGAAGTCCAGAATGTTCTTTAAATACTTCCTCCAGTCTGGCCAAGAAATCCTCCACTCTTTCATCAGTCTTTTGCACACAAGCAGCGATCTTATCCAGATTCAGAGCTTTGGGAAAAGTAGATTTTAGTCCTTCTAAGAATTCTTCCAGAATCCTCCTGTACTCAGCATTGCTTGCGTGCGACCAATCGACATGTTCCCTTCTGTTATCCTTCACAGGCCATTTACCCTGTAGCTTCCTCAGGTCAGATGGTTTCAGTTTGACTTTAAACAGTCTCTCTAATTCTTTCATTGAGGGTGAGAATTCTTTGCAAAATGTCAAAAGTTCTTTGTCTGTCGGTGCTGGACGCGCTCTTTCTTGCTTTTGACGCACCATGGGCTGTGGTGGAGACGGCACTGGTGCTGGTGGAGACACTGGTGGGGGCACTGGAGCTGCCTCGATCGGGTTCAGATGTCGGTGAGGAGGGACACAATCATCCTCCGGTTGGTGTTTAAGTCATAGATGGGGGTAAAGAAGACAGAGGGGTTAAATCAATATACTCAAGCAAAACAGGGTACAATGGAGTTTTCGGTGGTGGCAGTTCTTCCAATGCCATTTCTTTAAAAACATAGTTACGTCTATTTGCTTCCTTTTCCCATAATTCTAAACATTTACACGCTTCATCATATTTTTCTCCTTCTTTTTTAGACAGTTTAAATATGTCTTTTTTCCCCATGTGTTCTCTTATTTTTCCTAATTTTGTGGTACTAAATTTACCGTTTTCTGGAAAGTTAGCTTTTTCTTTTAAATAGGGTACACCTTGTAAACTTCCCGTTCCCCAATTTTTCCTCATTTCTCTGTATGTTGGTTTATCCATAACTCTGAATAGTCTCCCAGACTGTTTAGAATCTATCTTGATTCTGAGTAGTCTCCCCTCTTTAACTGTCTTAAGCAGTCCTCCAGACTGTTTAGAATCTATCTTGATTCTGAGTAGTCTCCCCTCTTTAACCAGACTGTTTAGAATCTATCTTGATTCTGAGTAGTCTCCCCTCTTTAACCAGACTGTTTAGCGCTAAGTAGTCTCCCCTTTCCTTTAGACTGTTCAGAATATTTTCAACTCACCGTTTTTCACTTTTGTGCCTTGCACTGAGTTCTTTTGGGATCACGTCAGCTTGGGGTCCGGAGTAGAGTTCTCTCATCCCTGTATGGGGTTAGAGCTGGATTTGCTATGTCCAGGATGATCAGTCAACTCTAGTCCGTTCTCCGTCAGCCTTGTGATCCCATACCTCGTCGCCAAATTGTTGTGGAATTTTCTTATTCCTTAATCAAGGTGAGTCAATTTTGACAAACGCAATATACAGAGACATCAGGTACTTTGCAAAGTATTTTATTGTCGTTTAATCTGCATCATAAGCAATGAGCATGGTGCAGAGCAAAGGCACTCTTTCCTTCTGCACCCAGATTATATATATGATTACGTGAAACCCCCTCCCTTTGCCCCCTAGCCAGAATCCCGAGCTGGTTTCCGAGAAGTGATGCCCGTTATTCCAAACAGAACATCTTGGCCTCTGCTCGAGGGCAAAGGCAGAGTGGTATGACGCGTATAGAGAAAAACATGATAACATAAATAAGAAAACATAGATAAAAACTTCATAAACATATAGATAGACACATCAAGAAGCTAGACTAGAAAATTTCCATTACATGAGTTTAAAAAGATTAAAAAAATAAAGGCATAGTTGTGCCATGCCCAAATTTACCGGTGCGCAGGCCTTTGTTTCCAGTTTAAAAGATAAGAGAAAAGAACACAAAGTAAATGTCTCCAAAGTCCAGCTGGCAAAACAAGTTGTTCGTTTTTTGGGTCACGAAAATACTGACCGCGGCAGACAGCTGTCCGCAAAGCGTGGCTGCAATTACAGACATCGCAAGTCCAAAAGAAAAGAAGCAATTGATATCATTTTTAGGGACCATTTCTCTGCTCAGACAGCAGAGCTCATTGCACTCACACGCGCATGCGAATTAGCAAAGAATAAAAATGTAGACATTCACACAGATAGTAGATATGCATTTGGTGTAACTAATGATTTTGGCACACTGTGTAAACACAGAAACTTTGTAAAAGCTGATGGTAAAAACATTCTTAATCACACATAGGTTGCTGATATGCTATCTGCCATTCTTCTCCCAATTGCCATTGTTGTGTGTGACTGTGACACACACACTTTTGTATCTGAAACAATTTTTGCAGGAAGCCGACGAGCTGACCTTGCAGCAAAGCAAGCAACATCAGAGCCACAGACAGATTTTCTCCAGAAATCACTAACAAAACTCTTTCTCTTGCAAATATTTGTGCAGGTCAAAAGAGCAGTAGCAAATGGAGCTGACAAATCATTACACAGCTTCCAGGAAGTCATGGAAAAGACACGCCTCCCACTGCAAAAAGGTGTCCAAGGAGTGGCAACTCCAACCATAGCCCCATCAAAATGGCATCCACAATGGCTCTTCGCAATGGTCGTGCTGACTGAAGCGACAGGAGGGGCACTATTGGTGCTCGCAAAGGGAATCAACAGTTCGAGTCGGGGACACATCGAACCCCGAGAAATTAGAGATTATAGAATTTTGTTTCTGTGCAACACTATATTCCAAGTTTAATAAAATGGTATGGGGAGGGACAGTGTTACCCTAATTCTGTTAGGTACTGGGGAACAAATATGTATTTATGTAGAGGTACGTGTACCTAAGTTTATGTTCTGGATAAGGCAACAAAATTTGAAAATGTGGGCCATTATGTCCCCTGGGACGGCCAAATAAAAAGGCAAAAGAAAGTGTTTTAAATATGAGGTAACGGGAGGAACTTCCCAATAAGAGTGGGAATAAGCAAGTGATGAAGGTTTAAGCAAGTGATGAAGGTTTAAGCAAGTGATGAAGGTTTAAGCAGGTCAGTATTGGTGTATGAGATTGAGGAGATAAAGGACACAGGTCAGAAGGTTCAGATATCAGTGCAGCCAAGGAATTTTCAGGCCGCAGAGCAGGCAGAAGAAGAGGCACAAGAAGTAGAGGCTAGAACATGGATAGACCCAGGAGAGACAAACGTAGGTATGAGAAAGGCAATATTGGAGCGAATGACAGTTGTTAATGGTGTATGCAACTCGAGCAGGCATGGAAAGTTAGTCTTCTGAAATTAGAGGACCGGAAGAGGCTAAAGGGTCACCCTGCGAAGTCACAACCCTGTTGACAGTTGCAAACTGTACCAACAAGGCCGAAGAAAAGACAGAGTGCAGAGAACCAGGTGGTAAGTAAAGTACAGAATTGAACAGTTTGGAAGTAGGGAATTAGGATTGCAGGGTAGGTTAGTTTTAGATGTGCTCACCGCAGAGAAAAGCTGTGTGTTTTGTGTCAGTTGTTGTTTCTACATTCTGGATTATGCTGATAATGTAATAGACATCATAACGCACAGGAAGAATGCTATCAGGGAGCCGGATGATATGACTAACAGTCTGTTGAAATGGTGGAATAGCCAAGGTTGAGGGGCATGGCTGATGCAGGTGGCATTGCCACTTCTAGTGGGATTGTTATTTCTTATATTTATGTTACCATGTTTAATTTACTGTTTTCAAAACTGTTTAAATAAAATACTATTAGGGAGCATGGCTACAGGCCATGAATCTCATGAAAGGAGAATTTATTGAGTACGATGACAACGGCCTATGAAATCTTCAGGAGAAAGGGCAATGCTCATCTTGCAGGTTGAGGCATAAAGATTTTGGTTATCAAATATGATAAAAGAGGGGAATGTGATGGAAATTTTCATGACGTGGGTTTCTTCATGCTAATCTCTGTAAAAATTGATTCAAGACTGTCTATCTTGTTGTTCTTAAATTCCTGAGAAATGTTGTGCTACGTGGCAAACCACTCAGCTCCTTTGCCCTTGTGCAAAGACCAAAAGGTTCTGGTGAAGATAAGAAATGGCGACACATTTGTGTTACCAAAGTTACGTTCTTGCTCAAGGGAGGGGAGAAGAAGGGGTGTCATGTCATGTCATGTATGGATGATATATAAAAGCCCCTGTAAATGAGCAGGAAGGGGCCTTCTGTCTGCACCATGCTTGTGATGCAGACTGAATGACAATAAAATATAAAATACCTTGCAAGGTAACTCATGCTCTCTGTGTCAAGTTTCGACCCCTTTTTCGTGCAATTCCCCACTTGAAAAGGACAGTCCCTCCACATGAAGATCGTAACTGGATTTCACTCAATAAACAGCCATGGAATCAGTTGTTGGTCTTTTATGTTTCATTCTTTGGTTGGCAGAAAACAGGTGAAAAACCTCAAAAGAGGGAATGACAAATACACGTTATTATTTGAGTTGCCAGTCAAATTAAACACACAAGTTTATCCACATTCACCTCAGATTAACACATAAAATACAAGGTTTCTACTTTTAAGCAGATCTTTTTAGAAAAATAGACACCCAGCATTTTAAACCAAATGAAAAATTAGTATATTAGTAGCCAAGCATGGCAAATATGGCGCTTACCGGCTGTCCTTCACAGTTTTGTGGAGGGCTTGGTCTTGCACAGTCACCTTGATCACAAAAATGTCTGTGGTTTTATAAATGCTCTTTAAAGACAACAGCAGAGCCAGGTGCTGGCACACTCAGATTGCCTGGAAGATTTGCTCCACCTGGTTCACCACTGATTGAAAGAGGAAGAGTTTCACCACTGAGGAGCTCCCAAGCAGTTTGTCAGCACACCTCCCACTCAATCTTCCCACGGGAACCGATGGAAAGATTGTAAATCAGCACGTACACACTGCCGGTCAGCTCCGAGTTTGATCCTCAACTGGTAGTAAGACAACCAGGCGTCGAACATCTCTGTGCAGGACTGTGGTTTGTATAGCTTCTTTCAGGACTTTGGCCAATGGCCGGTTTAATGCGGGTTTTGTGACTGGGGGGCAGGAGCTTTGGACCACTTTGACGTTCACGTCTCGAACAATGCCCTTAGCATCTGGATTAATGCTCACCACCCGTCCCAGCTTAAATTGGCCCCTCACTGCATTTTGGTCACACAACCAGACAATATCTCCGACAGCAACGTTGCGATACGAAGTGTGCCATTTACTTCTCAGAAATAAGTTTGGGCCGGCAAGCTGGCTCCAAGACCTCCAGAACTTGTTGACCTGGTTCTGCATCTCTCTGAGCCTCTTGTAAGGGTAGTTTGCGAAGTCAAATGTTCTGATCTCACCGCTTGGAGAGGCTCGGCCCAGAAGAAGTGTGTTGGGTGACACATACTGCACGCTTTCTTCATGGCTCTGCACCCTGGCATCTATTGGGCTTTCGTTGGCAAGGTTTGCAGCAAGTTGTAGTGTTGTTTGAAGCTCGCTGTAGCTAAGGCCAGTGTTGTTGCCCAGGCTCTGCAATGCCTTCTTGAGAATGCGGACAGCGGCTTCAGCAGCCCCATTGCGGTGAGGTGAGTCAGCAGGGTGAATTGTCCACTCCCATTTGGTACCTTTTTGAGCCGACATTTCTTCTATTGAAGTTCTATTCTGAGCATCCAGTAACTGGTACAACTCTCTTAGGACAGGTTTGGCGCCGATGAAGTTTGTCCCCGGGTCAGACCAGATCTTTCTTGGGTGCCCCCTAATTGCAGTAAAACGTTGGTAAGCCATCAAGAAGCTCTCTGTCGACATTGTGTTGACCAGGTCTGCATGAATTGCCCTGCTGGCCTAACAGCTGAAGACGACACCCCACACTTTCATTGAGACCCTTTTCTTGATGTCATCTTTGACAAGGTACGGTCCGAAGAGGTCGACTGTGGTGAACTCGAATGGAGCTGCAGGTGTGGCTCTTTCAGGAGGTAAGTCAGCCATTACCTGTTTGCACCTTCTTTCTCTTGACTTTTTGCAGAAAAGACAGTTCTCCACTACTCTTTGGGCAATTTTCCTCCCTTGGATGACCCAGGCTTTCCTCCTCATTTTCAGCAGGGTAGCAGCCACACCTTCATGACCCTCATCGTGCGCCTCTTGTGCCAATAAAGTAGAGACCCATGCATTGAAAGGCAGAAGGGGAACTGCAGCGCCATCCTCCCTGAAGCCATGGATTCTCCCACCGCAGACTAGTAACCCAGATTCTGGCTCTTTGTACACAACTAGGCGGTCCGTAGTGGTAGTTCGGAACGTCACCCCCTCTTGAGCAGCAAGATAGAGGTCTCTTATTGCCTCTCGACGTTCTGTGGCGGTGATAACTCCTTTTGTGGGAATCGCCTCCCACTTTGGGGTCTCGATGGACTTTAATGTAGATTGAAACTTTTTGGCGGCTCTCCAGATAAAAGCAACAGTCTTGATTAGTCACTTTAGGCTACTAAAGCGCCTCTCATCGACCAAATTTAGGACAGCTGCACCAGCAGGAAGTCTTCCCACAAGACTTGGAAGACTTATCTTTGCTTGGGCTCTGGTGAGTGCTGCCACAAATGACTTCTTTTGCATATTGTTAATGCTTTCTCGAGCTGTCACAGACACATCTCTTGACGACATAATTGGCCACTCGCTCTCTGGAAGATATAGAAACTCTGGCCCTTGCTGCCACTCTGAATGGGCATCAAGTTCCTTTGGCCCAGCTCCTCGAGTGATAATGTCAGCTATGTTGAGTGGTCCAGGGATCCACCACCAGTCCTGTAGCCGTGTGCTCTCTTGGATCTCTCCAATTCTATTAGCGAAGAAAGTCTGAAATCCATAGCTTTCACGCTGGATAGCTCCAAGAACAGTCTGACTGTCTAACAAATGGGTACCATCTTTTTATCTTGATCTGGGTATGCTGTTCAAAGTACTTTTTCAGGCGGCTTGCAAAGACTGCACCGCAAAGCTCTGCTTTGACTGCATCCCCCCTCTGATCTAGTGGTGTCAGCTTTGCTTTTGACTCCACTAGTCGAATTATTAATTGTTCCTTGCAGTTCCACCGCAGGTAGAGGACAGCACCATATGAGCTTTCACTGCCATCTAAAAAAAAAGTGACAGCGACTGGTTCCGTTGTTGCCTTTGGTGGGGTAAGGGCTCTTGGGAACATTACTTTGCTTAGCTGGACGTACTCCTCAAAAATTCCAATTGCATCCTTGCGGAGCTCATCCGACAGGGGAAGGTCCCATGTGTCCTTGACCATGCTGCACTTTGGTTTTGCCTCTTGAAATGCCCTTCGGACCAAGATAGCCCCTTTTTGCTTTAATGGCGTTGTCAGGCCAACTGGGTCGTACAAACCAGCAACATGACTCAGCAGTTCACATCTCGTCAGCGGGTCTGGTGTCTGTGCTTGTACTTCTTCTAGTAGTAAGACTTGCCCAAGTCTCATCTTTTTCTTCCGCCTGTAGAAGTTGACCCTCACCATGACATGCAACATGTCTTCATCCACAATGTAGCCGAGACCGAGCGCCTTGTTGTCTTCCTCCTTAAGCTGATTTGGCAAGACAACAATTTTTGGTGATGCCTTTTCTCTTTCTCCTTTATTTTGGCCCGAGAAGACCCAAGGCTTCAGTGCAAACCCTCCTGCTTTTAGAATCAGCTCCACATTCTTTGTGATGACTCCGAGTCTTTCACGGCAGTTGTGAGATGTCAAGATGTCATCGACGTAGGTGTGCTCATCTAATACTTGGCATTCATCCGTGAGGTGGCTGAATTGAGGCAGGTTAGCAGTCTCCCTCATGGCCAGTTGTGCTATGCACCCTGCTGGCTTGTCCCCAATATTCACTCTGGTTATGGCATATTGTTCCAACTCGTCGCCCTCTGAATCCCGCCACAAGAATCGGTGTAGATGGACTTCCCTCTCCTCAAGCCACACAGAATTGTACATTTTCCTGACGTCTCCTAGAGCGGCGTAGGAGCCTTGGCGGAACTTGAGGAGGACAGCTCGAATCGAATTGAGAACGTCAGGGCCTTTCATCAGAAGGTCATTGAGACTTTGGCCTTTGTACTTCTGACTGCTGTTCCAGACAAGTCGTACCGGAGTTGTAACAGTGGGGATTGTGTGCGATAAGATGACTTATATACCAGACAGGTCCATTCCAGTTAGTAAGGTCCTCTTTGGTCAGCTTTCTTGCAGCCCGGCGGTCAACCATTTCATGGACTTGAGCACCATAGGCTTTTCTCCACTGCGGTTCCTTGACGAGCTGTCTCTCTGTTCTGAGAAAGGTTGCCTCCACTGCTTGTATGTTGTTTGGCAATGTAGATGGGTCACTGAGCCATGGATACCTTGCATGCCAGTGTGGACTATCACTGTGGTCATCAGCACCAACATAAGTCAGGCCACCCTTAACAACTTCCAGCTCCCTTTCTTCAGCCAGAGTCATTTCTTTGCCACCAAGTTGACAACTGCCACAGCGACATCCTCCACATTTTGGGGTGCAGGGGGCGCCAATGCTATCCCATCTCCACCAGTCAATAAAATCCCGAGTGGTTATAGCAGAATAAGAAGACTTGATGGTAGGTTTGGCACAGATATGCTCTTCATACATCAATGCTGCCGTTCTCATGGATCTAGCGAAGTGCTCTCTGGACTGGTGTACTGTAACTGTAGCCTCTTCAAACAGACCAGGGTGTGTCCCTGCAATTGTCTTTCCCAATGGCCCATCCCATAGTACAAGGTCCCCAACGGTGCGTATTTTCTGTGGGACAAGTCGCCCTTCCTTATGGCTTTTCAAAAGTTGTATCTGTCTTGGTCTAACAAGTTCATTCTGGGGGACATCTGGAAAGAACTCTTGGAGTCACATGTTTGTGAATATCTGCAATGCTGTTGTAATGGAAATTTTCTAGTCTAGCTTCTTGATGTGTCTATCTATATGTTTATGAAGTTTTTATCCATGTTTTCTTCTCTATGTTATCATGTTTTTGTCTATACGCATCATACCAGTCTGCCTTTGCCCTCGAGCAGATGCCAAGATGTTCTGTTTGGAATAACGGGCATCACTTCTCGGAAACCAGCTCGGGATTCTGGCTAGGGGGCAAAGGGAGGGGGTTTCACGTAATCATATATATATTCTGGGTGCAGAAGGAAAGGGGGCCTTTGCTCTGCACCATGCTCATTGCTCATGATGCAGATTAAACGACAATAAAATACTTTGCAAAGTACCTGATGTCTCTGTATGTTGCGTTTGTCAAAATTGACTCACCTTGATTAAGGAATAAGAAAATTCCACAACAATTTGGCGACGAGGTATGGGATCACAAGGCTGACGGAGAACGGACTAGAGTTGACTGATCATCCTGGACATAGCAAATCTAGCTCTAACCCCATACAGGGACGAGAGAACTCTACTCCGGACCCCAGGCTGACGTAATCCCAAAAGAACTCGGTGCAAGGCACAAAAGTGAAAAACGGTGAGTTGAAAATATTCTGAACAGTCTAAGAAGAAAGGGGAGACTACTTAGCGCTAAACAGTCTGAGGGGAGACTACTCAGAATCAAGATAGATTCTAAACAGTCTGGTTAAAGAGGGGAGACTACTCAGAATCAAGTTAGATTCTAAACAGTCTGGAGGACTGCTTAAGACAGTTAAAGAGGGGAGACTACTCAGAATCGAGATAGATTCTAAACAGTCTGGGAGACTATTCAGAATTATGGATAAACCAACATACAGAGAAATGAGGAAAAGGTGGGGAACGGGAAGTTTACAAGGTGTACCCTATTTAATAGAAAAAGCTAACTTTCCTGAAAACGGTACATTTAGTACCACAAAATTAGGGAAAATAAGAGAACACATGGGGAAAAATTACATATTTAAAATGTCTACAAAAGAAAGGGAAAAATATGACGAAGCGTGTAAATGTTTAGAATTATGGGAAAAGGAAGCATATAGACGTGACTGTGTTTTTAAAGAAATGGCATTGGAAGAACTGCCACCACCGAAAACTCCATTGTACCCTGTTTTGCTTGAATATAATGATTTAACCCCTCTGTCTTCTTTACCCCCATCTATGACTTAAACACCAACCGGAGGATGATTGTGTCCCTCCTCACCGACATCTGAACCCGATCGAGGCAGCTCCAGTGCCCCCACCAGTATCTCCACCAGCACCAGTGCCGTCTCCACCACAGCCCGTGGTGCGTCCAAAGCAAGAAAGAGTGCATCCAGCACCGACAGACAAAGAACTTTTGACATTTTGCAAAGAATTCTCACCCTCAACGAGAGAATTAGAGAGACTGTTGAAAGTCAAACTGAAACCATCTGACCTGAGAAAGTTACAGAGTAAATGGCCTGTGGAGGAAGTATTTAAAGAACATTCTGGACTTCAACCTGATTCAGACGGACCAGACATTGGTCCGTTCAAAAGACATCTCAGATCCGCTTTTCTGCGGAACCTCAGAGAAGAGCTGAGACGAGAAGTGGAAAAATCATGCATCGAGCCAGTTTGTGCAAGAATGAGTGAGATCGTCCGTCATGCTGTACACGCCGAAAGACAAACAGGCAAGAAAGAGCTTCAGAAGAAAAACACACAAGATAAAGAACTCCACATGGCTCTAATGAATATCGGAGGAGAACACGGAAGAATAGGAAGATGGCGAGGGAGAGGAGGTTTTAAACCCTCTAGCACCTATGATCCAGAGAAGTGTTTCAATTGTGGAAAAACAGGGCACTGGCACAAAGATTGTCCTGAGCCTCGGAGATCGCGGAGGTCAAGAGAAAAGGTAGATGGAAGTGAGGAGGTGAGGCATCATTCCGAGGGTGGTGAGTATGATTTCCCTTAGCATATGCAATGAAGAAATGCTTTTTCCTACTGTATGCAACGAAGATCTGCTTAGCTCACATTCCATGATGAATGAAACCGCTTTCTGAACTTTGCTAAAATGCACAATGCTTGTGTGCAACAAACTGCTTGAATTTTTGATAGATTCAGGGGCAACAAATAGCCTACTGTGATTCACAAGAAGTGTTTAAATTTACCAGAGTCTAAACTAGCTGTGTTTTCCCTAAATGCTAGTGGCTCAAATGTAAAATAATTTATGTCAAAAGGGTGCAATGCGAGTTGGGGAGTATCAAATTTCAACACAGGTTTCTCATGTCTGACTGCTGCCCGATTCATTTGCTGGGCAGAGTCATAATGTGTATGATGACAGATTGAGCATGATACCAACACGACCCGAGTGCAGCGCTCGTACAGCTGTACGATGTAATATTGAATTACGTAAATATGATGTAGAAAGTTTTGCCTCACAGAGCCTCATGACATTGATTACAATGGTGTGGGGAGCTGTGGGTGTTTTTCTGACAAATGTGCGCACGCCATAGAATGGGTTAAAAGGGACGACGTGCAATATTCAAATTTGTTGCATGCCCATCGTGAGAATCATGCCTGTCTGTCAGCAACAAGGGGTGTTAGGGTGTACCGTCGGTGAAGGTGTAAAATCAATGACGATGGAGAAGAATTCACAATCCAGGGTGTTTATTTTGGTACAAAAAGTGATTCCCAAGCAAAAAGACAAAAATTAAAGCAAAACAAATATTATTACCAGTCTATACGAGGTTCACTTGTGTATTCTGGCTATGCCAATATTCAGGCCCAAACATACTAGGAAAATCCCCCCTTTAAAATGGCTACCAGGAGCTCTTTTATAGGAGTAGGCTCCTCCCATTTCTGGAACATACCATGTAGCAGTAATTGATCATTTTAAAGAAGGATCACATTACCCAAATAGTTTAATCAAATGTTATTAATATGCAACCTATGCATCACACTATTAATTACAACAGGATGTCTAAACATTGCAAAGAGAAATGTCTGAAAAATGTTAGTTTCCCTGATTTACCCCTGTGATGTCACTGACAATGAAAGTGCCCTTCCTACTGGGCAATTAGAAGCTTTCAAAATGGCAGCCGTCGCTGCACATGGGTTTGCCAGTAGAAAAGTAACCCACAATGTGAGTACAATAGTATTGTATATGTGTATATGTATGTTGGTTTGTTACAGGGAAAATAAACTTAACATTTGTAAAAGAGTTTGGAGTGGTTTCTGTAAATGTTAAATCATATAACACAACAAACATTAAGCCTTGAGAAAAGTCCTTTTAGCCATAAGTCACAGGCTATCTGTGACAAGGGGACTTGAAGTGTTTTCACACACAAAAAGATTAATGATGAGTATTGCCATACCAGACATTTTGGGAAAGGTGCCCGTTCAACTTTGGGTAACAGGAAAATATTATGTTGGGTTGATTAGGAACTGTGAGCCTGTTGTGATAACGCCCAAGGGTAATTTTCGTCCACGCAAACAGCAATACCCCCTTAAAACAGAAGCCTAAAACCAGAAGCCCTCAATGGCATAAGGCCAATATTTAATGAGTTTAAAAAGATAAAAAAAGATTTAAAATAAAGGCATAGTTGTGCCATGCCCAAATTTACCGGTGCGCAGGTCTTTGTTTCCAGTTAAAAAGATAAGAGAAAAGAACACAAAGTGAATATCTCCAAAGTCCAGCTGGCAAAACAATTTGTTCGTTTTTTGGGTCACGAAATTACTGACCGCGGCAGACAGCTGTCCGCAAAGCGTGTCTGCAATTACAGACATCGCAAGTCCAAAAGCAAAGAAGCAATTGATATCATTTTTAGGGACCATTTCTCTGCTCAGACAGCAGAGCTCATTGCACTCACACACGCATGCAAATTATCAAAGAATAAAAGTGTAAACATTCACACATACAGTAGATATGCATTTGGTGTAACTCATGATTTTGGCACACTGTGGAAACACAGAAACTTTGTAAAAGCTGATGGTAAAAACATTCTTAATCACACACAGGTTGCTGATATGCTATCTGCCATTCTTCTCCCAACAGCCATTGTTGTGTGTGACTATGCCACACACACTTTGTATCTGAAACCATTTTTGCAGGAAGCCGACGAGCTGACCTTGCAGCAAAGCAAGCAACATCGGAGCCACAGACAGATTTTCTCCAGAAATCACTAACAAAATTCTTTCTCTTGTAGAGATGCAAACATTTTGCAGAACCGGATAAGCGTGCACTCTGGAAGGAGTGCTCATGTAAATACACATACAATGTTTGGGGAGGCCCAAATGGCCTCACCTGTTTGCCAAAAAATTTTTCCTCTGCTTTTGCGATTTTGACGCATGGCCTAGACCACGCGTCAAAAGGGGGGATGTTACAAGGCAAATGTGTTTTTGTGTTTTTGCTCTCAAAATGTTTGTGCAGGTCAAAAGAGCAGTAGCAAATGGAGCTGACAAATCATTACACAGCTTCCAGGAAGTCGTGGAAAAGACACACCTCCCACAGCAAAAAGGTGTCCAAGGAGGGGCAACTCCATCCACAATGGCTCTTCGCAATGGTCGTGCAGACAAAGGGAATCAACTGTTCCAGTCGGGGACGCATCGAACCCCGAGAAATTAGAGATTATAGAATTTTGTTTTTGTGCAACACTATATTCCAAGTTTAATAAAATGGTATGGGGAGGGAAAGTGTTACCCTAATTCTGCTAGGTACTGGGGAACAAATATGTATTTGTGTAGTGATGTGGTGGATAAGGCAACAAAATTTGAAAATGTGGGCCATTATGTCCCCTGGGACGGCCAAATAAAAAGGAAAAAGAGAAAGTTTTAGACTAGCTCTAACTCAGAAAAATTTTAGTTATGAGGGAACGGGAGCAACTTCCCAAATAAGAGTGGAAATATGGAAAGTGACGAAGGCTGAAGCAGGTGGTGTTACCAATTCCAGTGGGATTTTAAGAACTGTTTAGATAGAAGAATGAAACCTGTAAGAGAAAGGGCGTTGCTCAGCTTACGGGTCAAAGTATAAAGATTTTGGTTACCATAATATGGTAAAAGGGGGGAATGTAATGGAAATGTTCTAGTCTAGCTTCTTGATGTGTCTATCTATATGTTTATGAAGTTTTTATCCATGTTTTCTTCTCTATGTTATCATGTTTTTCTCTATACGCGTCATACCAGTCTGCCTTTGCCCTCGAGCAGATGCCAAGATTTTCTGTTTGGAATAACGGGCATCACTTCTCGGAAACCAGCTCGGGATTCTGGCTAGGGGGCAAAGGGAGTGGGTTTCACGTAATCATATATATATTCTGGGTGCAGAAGGAAAGGGTGCCTTTGCTCTGCACCATGCTCATTGCTCATGATGCAGATTAAACGACAATACAATACTTTGCAATGTACCTGATGTCTCTGTATATTGCGTTTGTCAAAATTGACTCACCTTGATTAAGGAATAAGAAAATTCCACAACACTGTCCAAACCATAGCAGAGGAGTTGGTGGGATCTGACATTGCCTTGCTCTGTGCGGACCCGGATCTTTAGGAGGTACCGTTTCGTGGTGACTTGAACTTTCATTCCTCCCACACCGTGGACAACAAGGGTTATGGCTTCACTTCTGAGGTTCAAACGATCAGCTGCATCGTGAGTTATATAATTTGTATCTGATGCCAGGTCGATCAAAGTCCCAACTTTTTGCCCTGCATTGGCCGTGACCTCTAAGAGCATCATGATGACTGGCCACTCCACTATTCCATTCTCTGCTAGAAGACTGGGTTGGTTGGACACAAGAGAGGTTCTGGCTACAGTATTGCAAAAGGCATTGCAACACTTCTCTGCAAGTTCAGGTGATAGGCTTTTAATGAACTCTTCTTGGGCTTGGGTATAACGCACTCGTGTCACCTCCCACTTTGCTGTTGTTGGACCTCTGGACGACATTCCCTTTGGATGTACCAACTCTCGGGCAGAGGTAATAGTGGTGTCCTGCAGCACGCTGTTCTATGCAGTCTGGCCTTCTGCACAGAAACTCTGATTTTCAATAATCACCTTCATCATGAATCTCCAGGCACTTTTTGCAGGCTCCCAGCTTCCTGACAGCATCTCTTTTCTCTGCCAGCTTAAGTGTTCGAAACTTTTGGCAGAAATATAACTTCTTCTTATGCTTCCAGTCTCCGCAGACCACACATCCTTGAGCCTGGTTGCTTAATTGGGTGGAGGTTCTCGTTCGAGCTTGCCGAGGTTCAGATTTTGGTTTTGGTTCCTCCTCTTTCAGTTGGTCCAGCTTCTCATAGATGGCTTCTTGACCTTGAAGAAACCTGAGGAGGTAGTCAAACCGCTTGTTTTCTTCAGCTTCATCACCTTTGTCAGCTACATGAAGAAGCCATTCCTTCTTCAGGCCATCAGGAAGTTTACTCTCTATTGTCTTTGTTACAAGGGGGTTCTTTATAGCACCAGTCTTACCAAGCTCGTTCAGATCGACCAGGGATTTTCCTACAGCTTGGATGAGCTCTACAATCTTTCTGGGCTGGTTACCTTTAACTGCTTGGAGTCTTTGGAGCTCTTCTACTATCTCAAGGGCTATAGTTGTCTTATTTCCAAAGCGGTTCTCTAAGACCCGGAAAACCTCCTCAGCAGTTGTGTAAGTTGTAAGGTGGAGGTCTAGTATTGTCTTCTCATCCACACTGTCGAGAAGTTGGAACTTTTTAACCTCTTTAGATCCAGTAGGTTCTCCCTGCCTCTGGAGCGCTTCCCAGTCTTTTTTCCACCGATGAAACTCTCGGCGGATGACAGAAAACTTTGGGAGGGCAGCTGGCTTTAATTTAATTGCTGGTATAGCCACAGAACTGCTTGAAGTAGTACTCAATCTGCTGGTTTCTCCTCTAACATGTGTCCCTGTAAAGTCTGCTTGTCTAATTGTGAGATTTGGCAGGATAGTTTCAAGGTCTTTGATACGACGCTGGAACTGTTGTTGCTCTGCTGGGGGGGCCCAGCACCTCCAATATTTATGCACCTCCTTCGCAGCCTTCACAAGTTTCTCTAGTTGCCCGATCATGAAGAGATATGCATCTGGGTTTTTACTTGGGTCCACAGCTCCCACGTTTTCCACTTGCGACTCTGCTGTTGTAATTGCTTGGGTCAGTTCATATTCCCCAAAATTGGCCCACAATGTCTTTTGTATGAGGTCCTTTAACTCCTGCAGTTTCGTCTCACTCTCATTGGCTGTTTTGCCCAAGTCAGACTTCTGCTGCTCGCTCACCTCCTCTGCATCAGAGTTTTCTTCAATCCATTGCTCCTCTACATCATCGTTGGCCTCCAGGACTTTGCCAGCTTCTGCAGTGAGCTTCCTAAAATGGTCTCTGAGCTCCTCTTCTGACATCATTGTATGCATTCGTAGCACATTATTGGCCAGACGGGAAAACTGACGCTTCGCTGATGTCCTTGCAGTCTTTAGCTGCTTCACCAGTAATGAATCAGCCATTTTACTCACAGTAGCACGGCCGGAACAGTCTTTGCTTGTCTCTCTGGACACGTGTGGTCACTTTTCTGGTTCTTTTCCAGTCTTGACTCGCGGTTTTTCACTGTCAAGTTTCGACCCCTTTTTCGTGCAATTCCCCACTTGAAAAGGACAGTCCCTCCACATGAAGATCGTAACTGGATTTCACTCAATAAACAGCCATGGAATCAGTTGTGGGTCTTTTATTTATCATTCTTTGGTTGGCAGAAAACAGG
This sequence comes from Barbatula barbatula, assembly GCF_947034865.1. Lineage (NCBI taxonomy): Eukaryota > Metazoa > Chordata > Actinopteri > Cypriniformes > Nemacheilidae > Barbatula > Barbatula barbatula. The sequence goes on along the minus strand of NC_136768.1, from coordinate 21,952,841 downwards.
TGAAAAACCTCAAAAGAGGGAATGACAAATACACGTTATTATTTGAGTTGCCAGTCAAATTAAACACACAAGTTTATCCACATTCACCTCAGATTAACACATAAAATAGAAGGTTTCTACTTTTAAGCAGATCTTTTTAGAAAAATAGACACCCAGCATTTTAAACCAAATGAAAAATTAGTATATTAGTAGCCAAGCATGGCCAATATGACGCTTACCGGCTGTCCTTCACAGTTTTGTGGAGGGCTTGGTCTTGCACAGTCACCTTGATCACAAAAATGTCTGTGGTTTTATAAATGCTCTTTAAAGACAACAGCAGAGCCAGGTGCTGGCACGCTCAGATTGCCTGGAAGATTTGCTCCACCTGGTTCACCACTGATTGAAAGAGGAGTAGTTTCACCACTGAGGAGCTCCCAAGCAGTTTGTCAGCACACTCTGTGTGTTGCATTTGTCTGAAGTCTTTAAAAAACTCACTTTGATTAAGGAATAAGAAAATTCCACAACACATCCAATCTTTATCTGAGGATAGTAAGAATGTAAGGATCTTAGAAAACACTTTGGATGCGAGCAATATTAGCGCGCACAGTTCGGTTCCGGTTGAACAACCCCCGCAGCTGGGAAGCTTTGTGACTGTGAGACGGTGTAGTCGCAGGTCAAAACATCACTCAACCGTTCCGACTACAGTCTCGAACAGGTTTGCCCCGCTCAGTGACGTACCGACTGAAAAACCTGCTGAAAGTGCCCTAGTTATCGGTGATTCTATTGTTCGGAACGTTAACATAGAGGCACCAGCCACCATAGTCAAATGTTTACCGGGAGCCAGAGCGCCTGACATAAAGTCAAATTTAAATGTGCTGGCTAAGGCTAATCGTAAATTCAGTAAGATTGTTATTCACGTCGGCACAAATGATGTTCGACTCCGTCAATCGGAGATCACAAAAGATAATATTAAAGAGGTGTGTGAGCTCGCAAGCACGATGTCAGACACTGTAATATTCTCTGGCCCTCTCCCCGCTTATCGTGGTGATGAGATACTGTTACGGCCAGCTCGTTCTCGGCCGTGACATAAAATAGGATCACACTTGCACAGATGGTTTGTCTTGCAAGCTGGTTTATTTCAATAGAAGATAATCCATTACAAAATAATATAGGAAAATGTCTAGGGTTTAAATAAAGAAATAATAATCAAAAGGTAAGGTATGTTGACCAAGATAAACAGGAGACTGCCATTCCCCAGAGGAAGTGACGTGAGATGAATTAGTCCAGCATTTATTCTCTGCAATCAGTGAAAATCAGTCAGCAGGGGTGTACAGTGAACAACGCTCTCCCAGGTCATTCTGCCCCCAGCAGGGAAGAAAAGGGAGCACAGGGTCGTAACACCTCCCTCCTCAAAAGAAAGATTCGGCAACGAATCTAAAAAAAAATAATCAAGCACCACTGCAAAACACAACAAAGTAATCCAGCCGTCCGGGAAGCGTCCTCTTCACCCCACCTCGTCCTTTTACCGCCTCTGGGCCCTAGAGATTCAAAAAGAACAGAGAGAGAAGCGAGAAACGTACCACACCGACGTCATGTTACACTCTAGAAAGAGTGTCAGCTATCACGTTATCTTTTCCCCTTACATGCCTAATGTCCAAATGGAAAGGTTGTAGAATGAGACTCCATCGCATAAGTCGTTGGTTTCGATTCCTCATTTGATTTAAGAAAACCAAAGGGTTATGATCCGTATAAACGACAATCGGCGCAGCAATGGATCCCAGATATACCTCGAAGTGTTGTACGGCTAACACCAGAGCGAAGGCTTCCTTCTCAATAGTTGAGTAGACCTGTTGATTCCGATTAAACTTCTTTGAAAAATAGCTAACAGGATGCAAAACACCATTCGAAGCTTCTTGCAAGAGAACAGCGCCCGCACCGCAAGCACTCGCATCAATTGCAAGACTGAAAGACTTTTCAAAATCCGGAGCTGTCAAAACAGGACTACATGTCAGCAAAGCCTAACAATTTTCAAAAGCCTGCTGACAGGACTCAGACAACTGAAAAGATAACTTCGGGCTCAACAAATCAGTAAGAGGTGAGACTACACTGGCAAAATTCTCGCAAAAACTACGGTAATATCCCACCATGCTGAGAAAATGTCGCAATTCACGACGAGTGAGGGGAACTGGAAAGTTACAAATGGCTTCTACCTTAGTCTCAATAGGCTTTACACAACCATTTCCCACTACCTTACCCAAATAGGTAACGGTTGCCTTCGCAAACTCGGATTCAGAGAGATTAACCGTAAGATTAGCCTTTGCTAAACGAGAAAAAAGTTCTTTAATCTGGTTAAGATGCTCAGACCAAGAAGAACTATACAACACGACGTCATCCAAATATGCCTCACATCCTGACATCCCATACAGTCTACGGTTTACGAGTCGCTTGAAAATCGCGGGTGCATTTCGAACTCCGAAAGGCATTACCGTATACTTTAGGAAAGCATCAGGCGTAACGAAGGCAGATAATTCCTTTGCACGACTAGTCAAAGGCACCTGCCAATACCCCTTTAAGAGGTCGAATTTGCTGACATAACGGGCAGAGCCAACATGATCGACGCAGTCATCCACTCGAGGTAAAGGAAAACAGTCCGGCTTTGCCACAGAGTTAAATTTTCGATAATCTGTGCAGAATCGATATGAGCCATCAGATTTATTTACTAAAACACAAGGAGAACTCCATGAACTGAAACTAGATTCAGCTAGATTATGAGTGAGCAGATAGTTCACCTCTTGTTTCAGCAAATCTCTTTTAAAATGATTAACTCGATAGGCGTTCTGTTTAACTGGACATGAGGTTCCTACATCGATATCATGTTCTATGACAGAAGTACGACCCGGAACGTCAAGGAAAAGAGAGGGAAATGACATCACCAACTCAGTGACATCACTCCTCTCTTTCTCTGTCAAATAAGAAAGATGAGAGGACAGGGTAAGAAGAATCTCAGAGTTTTTAAGTCGCCCTTCGACTTTTCCTCGAGAAAAATAACTCTCATCTTCATCAACATTCTCTAAAGAATCCCCACTCGTGCTGCGAAAGGGAGGAGACGATTCTGAAACAGAGTCACAAGGGATTACCACATTAACAGTAACAGAACGAACAGGCGCTATATACAATTTCAACAGATTACTGTGACAAATTTGTACCTTTTTTCTCCGGTCAGGAGTATTCAACAGATAATTATTATCAGAAAGGCGTTTAACTACACTGTAGGGGCCTGTAAATTTAGCCTGAAATGGGTTGGCAGGTAGAGACAGCAGATCACCCACTTGAAACTCCCTTAACTTAGCTTTCCTGTCAAAATGTTGTTGCATTTTTATTTGAGACTTACTCAACTTCTTTTAAGCGAGAGCTCGTGCCTCATACAATCTACGTCGAAATCCACCCACATAATCTGAAATGTTTTCAGAGGGTTTAGACATTCGCCACTCCCCAGCTAACACAGCTGTAGGTCCTCGCACTACATGTCCGAACACTAATTCATTTGGGCTAAACCCAAGGCTTTCTTGGATTACCTCACGTATCGCTAATAACATCCACGGCAGACCTTCTTCCCAATCTGCATCGAGTTCCACACAATATGACCTCAAAAGGGACTTCAGGGTTTGATGAAACCTCTCAAGAACTCCTTGACTCTGCGGATGATAAGCGCTAGAAATATTGTGCTTTACTCGAAGCTGACGCAGGGCTTTTGAGAACTGTTTTGACATGAAGTTCGAACCCTGATCGGATTGAATAACTTTGGGAATTCCAAAGGTCGACATAAAATCTCTCTAACTAAAACGCTCTCTCATCACGTTATTTCGCCAACTCAAGCTCCAACCTTCGCATAGCTAATTGGTGATCTAATTTTCTCTCCTCAAATTCTCTTTTTACCCCTCGCTCTTTCATAGCGTAATCATCATGTTCAGCACGAGTTTTCGCGTCATCTAAACACAATTTCTTCTCTTGCAAAGACAATTCTGGAAATGTTATCTCACTTCTACCAACCTCCGCAGTATACTCAAACGATTCACGATGAGCTATAAACTCAGCGCTTACCTCTATAACTCCTCTATCAACAAGTGACTGCTTCAAAGTAGTCACAATAGTTTCCTTCAGCCTCTTTTCTTGAGAGGTAAGATCGATCTTGAAGCATTCGGCGATTTGCACCAACTGCTCCTTTGTACAACTCTCAAGCAAAGCTTCTGATGGACACGCAACGAAATCTTCGATCACAGAAGAAATTTTTTTATTCGTATCCGTATATGCACAATAACGAAACTACAATAAAAATGAACTATGTCGCCGTATTAAGCAACCTATGCTCATTCACAAAACTTCTGAAGACTTACCACAAGTCAAAACACATTATAGGCACGAAGAGAAGAACGGACTATACACACACGAGCGCGAGTTTTTGTAAAATAGGTTTACCTACAAAATCTGAGAAACTCCAGCTCCTATCTACAAAAAAAACACTAACTAAATCCTACCTAGTACCGGGCTCGAGGCGGCTTTAAACGCTAAACTCCGTAACGATCAGTTAAACTGAAAGTCCGGAAGCGTACCCCCTACAGAGAGTTAAATCTCCACCCAGGATAACCTCCAAAAACAAGAAAGGCAAAATAACAACCAAAACAACAAACAGTGTTCCGTCGGAAGGATTGCATACACAACCCAGCTCGATACACTCTGACTAACCAGAGTTCTCATTCATAAAGGTTTTCATTTACAAAAAATATAACATACTCACCAACATTCCTACACCAAAGGATCCCGGACGAGCCCCCAATTTATGTTACGGCCAGCTCTTTCTCGGCCGTGACATAAAATAGGATCACACTTGCACAGATGGTTTGGCTTGCAAGCTGGTTTATTTCAATAGAAGATAATCCATTACAAAATAATATATATGAAAATGTCTAGGGTTTAAATAAAGAAATAATAATCCAAAGGTAAGGTATGTTGACCAAGATAAACAGACTTAACAGTTGGTGTCCTGGTGACCTCTCTGGAGACTGCCATTCCCTAGAGGAAGTGAAGTGAGATGAATTAGTCAAGCATTTATTCTCTCTGCAATCAGTGAAAATCAGTCAGCAGGGGTGTACAGTGAACAACGCTCTCCCAGGTCATTCTGCCCCCAGCAGGGAAGAAAAGGGAGCACAGGGTCGTAACAGATACATAGCAGATTATCATATCTAAATGGCTGGTTGTCTAAGTGGTGCCTGCAGAATGATATAGTTTTTATAAATAACTGGAAGAGTTTTGAGGGCAGACCTGACCTGTTGAAAAGTGATGGTCTCCACCCCTCCTGGGCTGGAGCTTTTCTACTGTCTAGAAATATGGCACATAGTCTTAATGCTAAAACTTGACTCACTGGGGGGGAGGGAGCAGACAGAATGGCTTAACCAACGGTCTGCTTGCCGTCTCACGTTGCAGAACACACTAAATACACAACATGCGATAATACTTTCTCCCAAACATCATAAAATAGAGACTGTGTCTGTCCCCCGGATTAGCAAACATAAAATAATGCGTAAACCTCTCAAAGGTAATTTAATTAACGTTAAACTAACTAAACATGACCATAATACAGATAATCAACTGTTTCGACTCGGATTGCTAAATATTAGATCTCTCTCTAATAAAGCACTTTTTGTTGACGATATGAGAACAGATCATAAAATAGACATGCTCTGTCTAACAGAAACATGGCTAAAGCCAGATGATTATATTGCTTTAAATGAGTCTGTCCCCCAAGATTATTATTATAAACACTAAAAGGCAGAGGGGGAGGTGTTGCTGCACTTTACCGTAACTCCTTTAGCATTTCTCAGAAGTCTAATCCTAAATACAATTCTTTTGAAGTCATGGTACTTGATGCATCAATACCTAATACTAAGGACAAAACATCTTTAAAATGTATTCTGGCTATTGTATATAGGCCTCCAGGGCACCACACAGATTTTATTAAAGAATTTGGTGGGTTCTTATCAGAACTAGTACTGGCTGCAGACAGAGTCCTTGTTGTTGGTGACTTTAACATTCATGTAGATAATGATACAGATGCTTTAGGAATGGCTTTTAAAGACACTCTTAACTCCATGGGCGTTAGTCAACATGTGTCGGGACCTACTCACCTTCGTAATCATACTTTAGATTTAATATTGTCTTACGGTATAAACGTGGGCGATGTAAAAATCCTTCAGGAGAGCGAAGACATTTCTGATCATTATCTAGTATCATGCTTGCTTCACTACCCAATGGTGGCAAATCAAACTCCAAGTTACAAATATTGTAGAACATTAACTTCGACTACAAAAGATGCGTTTCTTGATAATTTGCCTGAATTGTCTCAAATCTCTAGCATGAGTAATAACGTTGAAGATCTTGACTTTACCATTGAAAATATTAATGCCACCTTCACGGAAACGCTAGACATAGTTGCTCCTCTGCGCTTAAAGAAGATTAAAAATGACAGACTGAGTGAGTTCATTAAAAATGAACTCACTCAGGCTCTAAAGAAAGCGGCACGAAAAATGGAGCGCAACTTTAAGAAAACTAAATTAGAGGTATTTCGTATTGCCTGGAAGGATAGTATTAAAAAAATACAGGAAAGCCCTAAAAACGTCGAGATCTGCCTACCTTTCATCACTAATAGAAGAAAACCAGCATAACCCTAGGTTTTTATTTGATACAGTGGCTAAATTAACCAAAAATAAATCGTCAGCGTCTTCTGATTCTGTATACCAACATAGCAGTGATGATTTTATGAACTATTTCACAAATAAAATCCAAGATATTAGAGAAAAAATTATAACTATGCAACCAGAAGTGAATCCCGCTGAACAAACGACTAACTACAGCGCCTCTAAGGAGAAATTACGTTTATTTTCTACTATAGATCACGATGAACTCTCTAAAATCATTAGATCATCTTAATCAACTTCATGCATGTTAGACCCTATACCTACAAATCTACTGAAAGAGATGCTCCCAGAAATTATAGATCCTCTACTTAGCATTATTAACTCATCTCTGACATTAGGACATATGCCTAAAGCATATAAGGTGGCTGTTATAAGGCCCCTTGTCAAAAAAACCCATCTGGACCCTGGGGAACTAGTTAACTACAGACCTATTTCGAATCTACCCTTCTTATCTAAAGTTCTGGAAAAAGTAGTCTCAATTCAAATTTGCTCCTTCCTCCAAAGGAATGAGATTAATGAAGATTTCCAGTCTGGATTTAGAGCACATCACAGTACAGAGACTGCTCTGATTAGAGTTACAAATGATCTGCTTATGCGTCCGACCAAGATTGTATCTCCTTATTGGTGCTGCTAGATCTTAGTGCTGCATTCGACACCATTGACCACAGCATGCTCCTACATAGACTCGAAAATGATGTCGGTATTAAGGAAATAGCTTTGAAATGGCTTAGATCTTATTTATGCGACCGTTTTCAATATGTAGCAATAAACAATGAGGTATCACGCAAATCGAAAGTCCAGTACGGTGTACCACAGGGCTCAGTCTTAGGGCCTATGCTCTTCGCATTAAACATGCTACCTCTAGGAGATATAATAAAGCGACACGGAGTAAGCTTTCACTGTTATGCTGATGATACGCAACTTTATATTTCCTTGAAGCCTCATGAAACACAGCAATTCCATCGAATAGTGGAATGCATAGTCGATATAAAAAAGTGGATGAGTAGCAATTTTTTATTACTGAACTCGGACAAAACTGAAGTGTTACTTATCGGACCGAAAACCGCCCTATGTAACAACCAAGAATACTGCTTAACTATTGATGGATGTTCCATAAAACCCTCATCTTTAGCTAAGAATCTTGGCTTTATATTCAATAGTACTCTGTCATTTGAGAACCAGGTCGCCAACACCTGTAAAATTGCATTTTTCCATCTTAAAAATATATCTAAACTACGTCATATGCTGTCACCATCAGATGCAGAGAAGCTTATACATGCCTTTATGACATCAAGACTAGATTACTGTAATGCACTATTAGGTAGTTGCCCTGCAGGCCTATTACAAAAACTCCAACTGGTCCAAAATGCGGCAGCTCGAGTTCTTACCCGTACAAAAAAGTATGAGCATATTAGCCCGGTTCTGTCAACCTTGCACTGGTTACCTGTAAAGCATCGCATAAACTTTAAATCTTGCTTATTACCTATAAAGCCTTGCATGGTTTAGCTCCTCACTACTTGAGAGAACTTCTAACGTATTATAGTCCATCACGTGCACTACGCTCTCAGGTGTCAGGCCAGTTGGTAATACCTAGAATTTCAAAATCAAGTGCAGGCGGCAGATCATTTTCCTATCTAGCGCCTAAACTTTGGAACAGTCTTCCCTGCACTGTCCGGGAGGCAGACACACTCTGTCAGTTTAAATCTAGACTAAAGACGCATCTTTTTACTCTTGCATACACAAGACTATCATAATATATATATTTCAAAGATCTAGGCTGCACTAGTTAGATCAACCGGAACCAGGGACACTTCCAATAACAACTGATGCATTTGTTGCATCAAAGAGTGCAGAACAGTACTCTACTCTCAGCCAGTCTTTGTCTCATTGTTCCAAGGTTACCAGAGCGGGCAGGACGCAGTCCAAGGTTACCGGAGCGGGCAGGGCGCAATCCATTCCCAGACCTGACAAATGCTGGACGAAGGACGTGGCGACTCTACAAAACTTCAGTCGCTATTAGATTATTAATGATAATTTTAAATCTAACTTTGTTTTTTATTTTGCCTTGTTGTGCAAGCACTGTCGAGCTTGTGCAGAGGCTGCAGTTTTTGCCAGAGGGGAACTGGAATCCCCTGGTTAGGCCTGGTCTCCCTCTGAGGTTTTTTTTCTCCTCCAATGGAGTTTTGGGTTCCTCGCCAACGTTTGCACACTGTTTTGCACTGTTTGCCTGGCCGGGGGGGCTGCTAGAATTTGATAGTCTTATTTAATTAACACTGCATATAGGAATTTATTGTGTGTCTGATATTTGACCTGATATTATTCGAGGCTTTATTCGCTCACCGCTTTATATAGGCTCACCGCTAACTAAAAATGTCCTCCCACAAACTTTCTTGCAGTGTTATTTGCATTTTCATTTAGACAGTGTGAACGTGTACTGTGGTGCGTTTCCTTGTGCTTTCACCGTAGTTTCATGAATAGCGTTATCCCCTTATTGTTGGGCGATTGTCAAAATAAGTCCTTTGCCCTGGGCATGAAAAATCTCGAAAAATCGTACCGTTAAGTGACAACAGTTCCAGTTAGTTCGTGCTAGTTGAAAGGCTCAAACCGTTGGGCAGAAGCAATTCCAGACATGGGCCCCTCGGAAGGGGTTCTGATTGGACGCCCTGTAAAAGAGAATGCTCCGCTGAGAGGTCCCACAGAGACTTGAATTCGGATCGCTGGATTCAGAGTCCAATTGCTATAAAAGGATTAAAAATGCTACTTTATCTCTCGCCTGCGAGTGTTTATGGATAGAGGCGTCTAGTACGCGAAAAAATGCAGCAGAATTTCACTCGTGTGCCAACATGCTAGTAGAAAGGCTCAAACCGTTGGGCAGAAGCAATTCCAGACATGGGCCCCATAGAAGAGAATGCTGTGCTGAGAGGTCCCAACGAGACTTGAATTCTGATCGTTGGATTCAGAGTCCAATTGCTATAAAAGGATTAAAAATGCTACTTTATCTCTCGCCTGCCAGTGTTTGTGGATATAGGCGTCTAGTAAGCGAAAAAATGCAATGCTAGTAGAAAGGCTCAAACCGTTGGGCAGAAGCAATTCCAGACATGGGCCCCTCGGAAGGGGTTCTGATTGGAAGCCCTAAAAAAGAGAATGCTGTGCTGAGAGGTCCCACCGAGATTTGAACTCGGATCGCTGGATTCAGAGTCCAGAGTGCTAACCATTACACCATGGAACCCTGTGTCGAGTGGTTGTAGCCACGTCAGGCACACAAGAAAAGGCCACCCGGTCCAGGGTGCACAAATAGCTCTGCGGTAAAGCAATGCGCTGGCGAAGCCTTGCGGAAACTGACCCAGGGACCTTTAGTCTAACGCTCTCCCAACTGAGCTTTTTCGGCCACGTCATCTGTCTTGTGCAGGCCTTTCCGCGAACGACCCCAGCATCATTTTAGAAATGAGAGATGGACAGGATGCCAGGGGCCAGTAAGGGGTTCTAAACCGCGACGTTGCCATTATTAGCACCAGGTTCTGACCAACTGAGCTAACCGGCCTGATTGAACACTGCCGCGGTCAAGTTCCGGGTCGCTGATTGCGCTCCTTTGAGTGTCGTACTGTTAAGTGGCAACAC